>NC_039281.1:4454480-4624480 GCF_003368295.1 Carassius auratus | reverse complement strand
GCCCAAACTCTGCTGACATGGGTGGAATAGCAAGTCGCTTTGCTCCACATTGAGATGTGACAGTAATTCCTGTCTTGGGCAGTCTTATGTGTGATCTACAGAGTTTTTGCACATAATTAGGACCCTAACAAAGTCCAAATCTTTCAATGTGTGTGTTATTTCGCAAACTACATGCTACATTATAGTTCACACTTGGTGAGACATGACATTAAATAAAATTTCCTTAATTTAAACATGCAATAAAGACACACTGAATTATGAGATTATTGATGTTTTATATCTTATATAACCAAGTAAAGACATCAGAAAAATTGAAATCTTAATAAATACATTTAACACAATCAAAATGTACTACAGATATAAATAATTCATTTAAGAGCACGATAGTGTTATTTATACTATTACATTAACATGTATAGATAAATACATTATTACAAAAACACATACTATGTGTACGTATTTAATAACACAGTATATGACCAAAGAAGGTCTAACAGAGTCAGTCATTGTTCATAACTACAGAAAGCATCATAATGTTTTAATAAATTATAACATTTTTAACTATTTCATCTCCTTTGCGTGTTGTTTTTTCTGGTTTTGCATCTATAAATGAACAGAGACATTTTGTATCATTATATGTGCAGAAAAAAAAAACATTCAAAAAGCAATAAGACCATTTTAATGGGGGTAAAGCAAATGTTTTGCTATGAAATTTAACAAATGTTAAATACTGTACACATACTTACTGGTTCCAGTCACTCCATGAGGAATTACAGAATTCATCCCTCGCTCTCACACACACCGTCATCCCTTTTGTCACTGGCAGCTGCTGACTTTGTGTGAAGAAAATCTGAGCAAAACAAATATTAATAGATTACCAGGTCTGGCTAAAATAATAATACTTTTAATAGTTACAATTTAAGTCTTGCTTTCACAGAAATAAATTACATTTTAAGAAACACTAAAATTTGAAAATAGTTTGTAATAAATCGTTTGTTTGGTTAAATAAATGGACCCTAATTATTTCAAATGTAAATATTCCAAACACTCTTTTGAGCAGTAGCGTGTAGGGTTACCTCCTGTGAGTTCAGTTTGGAGCAGTCACAATTGTCATGTTTCCGACAACGAATCTCTTTCACTTGGAATGTAAGAGGGAAGTAGGATGATGGTGTGCTCCAGGAGTGGGGATATTTGACCTCTATGGATGTTTTATTGATCCGACTAATAGGCACCATATCAGGCCTCACTAAGAAGTGCAGAAATAGATTGTTTTTATATTCAAATGAGCAAGCATTCAAAATTCAATATTCTAAGACTCCATCTTAGCGATTTTTGAGAGCTCACCGATATCCATGATGTAGAACTTTGTATTGTAGGATTCAACAACAAAGCTGCTTCTGAAGTATATGGTCAGGTTGATACGCTCCACTTCTTCGGCATAGGGACAATAGTCATGGTCTAAGCATGTGACATATCCATTGGAATCCAGAGAACAGCTGATGTTGCTTCCACCAGGGCTGGAACAAAATCAGTCAAGTGTTTGTTTGTTTTTGTTTTTTTGACATTGTTGCAGATTGGAAACTCTAAGGTAAGATGGAGAAACTTACCGTGTGGCTTTGATATGAGCAACATGGCCGTTCCTATTTCTATCCCATTTCCAATCACATTTGAAGGAACCTCCATAGTTATTAGATGAACAATCGATGTAACCTTGTTTGGTAATTCAATAAATAAAAAAATAATATTAATCATAATGAAATAAAATATAATCATATAATCCAATTATGAAACCAAATTTAATCAAATAAATAAACAAATGCATTTTAGAAATAAAAAAAACACTGCCGTTCAAACATTGGGGGTCAATTTATTATTATTATTATTATTATTATTATTATTATTATTATTATTATTATTATTATTATTATTATTAAGAAATTAATACTTTTACACAGTCGATCAAAAGTGACAACACAGATATATGTATTTATTTATTTAATTCATAAATGTAATCTATAAATTAATTAATTTATATTCAGAATTTATAATGTTACAAAATATTTATCATCCAAATAAATGCTGTTCTTTTGAACATAATATTCAAATATTACGTATTTTTTTTTATTTTTTTTTTAATAAAAATTAAAACATTAATAAGCAGCATACTCATTTTCAAAACTGATAATAGGAAATGTTTTTGAGCAGCAATTCGGCATATTAGAATGATTTATGACTGGAGACTCACTGTATATAATTAATTAAAATACATTAAAATAGATAACATTTCTATTGTAATAATATTTCACACTTTTACTGTTTTTACTCTTTTTTTTTGCCAAATAAATAAAGCCTTGATGAGTATAAAAAAAAAAAAATCTTACTCCACCCCCCAATATATTTTTCAAACTACATGGTAGAAATAAATACTTTATTGTAAAATGTTTCACTACGGAAGGCTTGAAACTTACAATTTTTCAAACTAATATCATGACAATTTTACACAGTGTAAAAAAGGGTTGTACCTTTCTCAGGCGTATTCTTGATAAACTTCCTGTAGGTCCACTGAGCCAGCACCAGTGTGTGGTTTAGGTAGGATCCCTCACTACTGAAACAAGAGTAGTTGCCCCCCATCCACCCCTCTACTGTGACGACAATCCTGTTTCCTTGGGCATCAAGATTTTCATAGCCGTTTCTGGTCCATGTAATATTTTCCCCTTCATAAGCCTCTCCACAGATAAGAGGCACGTTTACATCCTCACCTACATTGGCATTCACCACAAGCACTGATGACAAACAATTGAAAAACAAATGAGAAGTGTATAGCAAATTTAACAATATGAGCCCCAATACAAATAAAATAAATGATAGCAGTTTATAAGTATGTTGTAGAAATTTTACACAGAAACACTTCTTTAGACACGATTCAGACAAACCATTTGGTTTAAGTGTCCAGTAGCTCTCTTCTGTTTTGATGGATCCATCAGCAGAGGACTGGAGAAACAACAACGCACTCAATAAGAGAAAAAACATCTGTTGGTGGAAAAAAGAGAAACGTTTATACTGCAATTATACGCTTAATCATCGGTTCTCAGCTGTGGCTGCAGGTCTATTCTTATAAAGTGAGAAATCAATGCGAAATGCAAAGAATAAAATGCAGCTAACCATACAGTCGTGCATTTAGGAAAGCAAAATTAATAGACTTATCAACTTCTAAAAGAGACAGGAAAACGTTGTATCAAGTTAATTCATTTGTTAAACTGGTAAATCATACTTCACTTGTTTATACAGGCATAAAATTGTCAGTTTTCATGTCATGTTAATAATCTTACTTATTATTGGGCCTATGCAGGTAGTGGTAACCTAGGCTAGGCTATAGAAAATTGGTCTTAAAATTAGTTTTGTTTATTTTATTTATTTTTATCATTACCATGTATAAACTGCATATATATATATCATAATTATTGAGTGATTATTTTCTTTACATTATAAAATGAGTTGGAAATAAGTGACTTACCCTTGATCACTCAAAAATTCAGAGATTAACCTCCACAACCAGATTGATGTTGCTTTAGTGTCGTGTTTTTTGTGGCAAGCTTATAAGTAATGTGTCAGGAGGGCAGAATTTCCCTGGCAAGAAAAAAAGACCAATGCAGGTTATAGAGGAACTTCAAACTTCAACTCCAGAACCCATTGTTCTCAGATATCATCACTAATTCTCTCACTTCCACTGAGCCTTCTCACTGTCCTCTCTCTTCTCTAATATCAGGCTATTTATATACAATCACACAGCCCATTCAGAACAATGTGATTATTTACTAGACTGTATTATATTTGGACAGGAAAAAAATAAGATATGAAATTGCTAATTGGTTTTCAATGTGGACTGTGTGAAGAATTCAGTCTAACGGGGGAGGAAAGATGTTAAGTCAATGTTTGTTTTCCAAAACCTCGGGTATTTTTTGTCACATGTTCTCATCTGAAAGTCAGAGGATGATTTACCTGGTTGCGTTACTTTGTTTGATTTGCTTGTCCCTACTATCTGTTGGTTTTTCCAATTAAGTTATTCCCCTATTCTCTCAGATAATGACATTTAGTGATTTGTACATTAAGATTACTGACAAGAAATTTCACAGTAGATGTTTGATGACACTTTTCAGCCTTTTTGAAAGATGTCCAGATAACATAGAAAAAAGAATGAAAGAAAGGAAAAAAGAAAACAGAACTCTCAGTAGATGTTATAAAACCTACAAAGAAATACCATTGTAATTTTTATACATCTAAGAACACAGACCTTTTACTACTAATAAAGTAGTAAAGTAGTTTTTTACACACACAAAAAAGAAAATTCTATGACTCTAGTTAAAGTTTTACAATGTGCATTTATTCTATCAAATTCTTAGGAGAAGTAGTGAATACAACATTGCGTACAAAAAGTAATAAAAAAATTTAATAAAACAATTATATAATTTTTTTTATAATAATAGTAATATAAAGCATATCATAAATTATTTCAAGTTTTTTTTTTTACACATTATGCTATATGAGATTCAACTATATACTGTATATATATATATATATATATATATATATATATATATATATATATATATATTATTATTATTATTTTTTTTTTTTTTTTTTTTCAGTTCAATTTAATTTAAGACAATACAACCAAGTCAATTTTAGTTAAACATTTAAGGCAGCAAGTGAATTTAAGTCTTTAAGTTGAAATTGGTGAATCTTTTTTTACAGTATTGTTACCGGAAAAAAACGTTTGGCATGTGTCAATCCAAAATCCATAAACGTGGAAATGTGAAAGGTGCCTTAATATCATGGTAACAAACAGCATTAATTGTAGATTGACAGTGGAAGCAGTTAAAATTCTTTCAGTCTAAAGAGCAAAATTAAGTTTAAGGGGGCTTTTTTCAAAGTTTCATTGCCTTCTTTCACTAACTAACACTACAATTACTCTGGATTATTTTTGTCTGCTGGATATTCACAAGAAAAAAAATCACTGAACGGATCAGAACACACTAATAATTGCTAATTCACATTTCCCTTTTAATTTACAATAACATGAGAACAATTGACAAATGTGTAATTTTTGATCATCTTTTTATGAAATTTTTATTCATCTGTAATACATTGCTTCGGTGGAATTTCAGTTGTACGGAATAACTCTTGTGCTTTTCTTTTCCCTTCCTCAGACATTCAGTTCTACCACTTCATGAAGCATGTGACAACATGGGGAAGAAACACATAATGGTGACATTTGACATGCTGGACTGGGATGCAGTTGGAGAAATTGGCTCTGAGGAGTTTTATGAGTTTCATAAAAATAATTGACAGTCTACAGTATAGTCAATATTTCAAGTAGATCAAAACCTTTCATCCAAGTTGTCCTAAAACCTTATTTTAACTTGGTTCTTAGCACAACATTGAAGAACTTTTTTGATCCACATCAAATGTTAACTGCTGTAGATGTAAATTGTGTTCTTTCTTGTTTTTCCCAGTCAAAATTACAAGGATCCTTTTCAGCTCTTTGCATTTTGTGACTGTTTGTCACTGTTAGCTGATACTTTCAGTAGAGGAACGGAAAGAAACCAATGCGTAAGCAGCAATCATAGTGGCTAACGCTTTCAGCAGATCAATTAGCAAAAAGAAGACAATTTGGTTGTAAGTAAAAATAATAATAATAGATAACATATGCTACATTTACGTAAACATCTAAATTTTATGTAACAAGTCTCCTGAGTGAAATACAAAAAAAAATACTAGCTATAAATGGCGGGTGACTATCTCCAATGTGTTCATAGAGAGTGTTGTAAATTTAAGACAAATATGGAAAATAATATTTATGTGGACTGTTGTGTGATCAGGGAATAACTTGTGCATAATAGAGCACTAAATCTATTTGCGAGCAATTAAATCTAAGCGAGTTTCAGGAGTTTTACCATGATGTGCATGGATGCCAAAAAGGAGTTCTAAAGAAAACGTGGAAGATTACACCGTCTCATGGATGTCTGCACACATATTTTGTGAAAGAAGATGAACTTCATTTACTTCACTGAGTAAAATATGCTTGAGAAATAAAAGTAAAGTGTCTTCTGATTATTTTCAGTTGACTACTGTCTGATGTAATTGAAGGAAAAACAATAATAGTAATAGTAGCCTAAGTATCAAATGTAAAACAGAAGAGATAATTAGGTATTTGCTAAGAATTATATTGTAGTGGTTATATATATGGATCTATGTAGATCATACACTAGTCACATGTTTTACTTAAGAGAAACTTTCACAGGATTCAGTTTTCAGTTCATTTCTGTAAAAGATACAAACCTTTACATTGTGGCTACGCAGAAGCTATTTATATATTTCCACTGTCAATGTCCCCAAAAAATATACAGTTCATTATCTGGGCACTATGTGAGGATGTTACAATGGAACCTATTGTTAATTAGTCAGATTTGTCTGTTGACAAGTGAACTTATATGTTTACTGATAGTTTACTAATTAAATACTTTGTTCACTTTGAAGGATAGTCTCAGTAAACTACTAGTTTAGTAGTTTTATACTGCAAGTATACTCATAAGTTTTCTTTAAGTGAACTTTACATCATCCTTTAAGTATACTACTATGTTCGTATTTAGGCTTTAATGTGTATATATTTTGTTACGTGAATATCTGAACATACAAAACATCAAAAGAAAGAACAGGGTATCTGCTTGTAAACAAAACCATTTTATTCTAGCTCCATGGATTATTTGTTAAACACTTTAACGTGTTTCATAAAAAATAAAGAAATAACATTTTGAACAAAAAGCTGAAAAAAGACTATGAATTGAATTCAGAATGATAATCAAAACGTAGATGGAGTCGATCAACACCCCAAAGCTTGACTGTAATTATTACCTCTTCATCGGTCAACATTCTTTTTTCTTCACTTTTTTGGAAATTCTGTGCAGAAGATGTGTACTAGCGCCCTCTACCGTATAATAATGAAAACACAGATTCTAGGAGTATAGCTCAAATATATTTAGACTTTTTGTAAGTGTACGATTTCCCTTCACCCTGAAACCTTTTAAATATTTGAAAGTTTCTACCACAATAGTTTATTGAGTAAAACTGAGCTTTCACATGTCCAGTATACTTAAATGTCAATTGAAATACATATATGAGGAGTACATGAAGACCATTTCTGAGAAGTACATACAAAGTAAACTAAAAGCATGCATTCCTATTTTTAGTTTAAAAGAAGTATACAAATAGCACACTTGAATGATTTTCATAAGGGATATGCTTCCCTTCACCCTGAAACCTTTTAAACCTTTGAAAGTTTTTACCACAATAGTTTATTGAGTAAAACTGAGATTTCACATGCATAGAGCAGAGACAAGAGAGGAGGGAGAGAGAGTTTATTTCCCACATTTACCACTAAAAGAGAAGTTGACTGATCACCTTTAGCAGCTGACAACACCATGTGACACACTGTCCTTTCTGAATCTCGTTACTATAGATAACTTCGTTAATAGGAGTTATGCAATACAAACAAGTTGTACATTAATGTAGATTTGGAGTAGAAACAGTCTATTTTAATTCATTTATTTATTTATATTTTTTGAAAATGCTTGTATAATCCTCTTTAATGAAAGTTTTAACTCAAAGCATATAAGGCTCTTTGAGATGCTTTATTACAGCCAGAAATGGGCAATAGTGTACCAGTGCTGATATAAATATATCCATATATCCATATCCATATATATATATATATATATATATATCCATATATATATATATATATATATATATATATATATATATATATATATATATATATATATCCATATATATATATATATATATATATATATATATATATATATATATATATATCCATATATATATATATATATATATATATATATATATATATATATATATATATACTGTATATATATATATATATATCCATATATATATATATATATATATATATATATATATATATATATATATATATATATATATATATATATATATATATACTGTGTATATATATATATATCCATATATATATATATATATATATATATATGTAGTCAACATGAACAGTGGCTGAATTTAGATCTGTAAACTAATGTGCTACTCTTACTACTTTTGTTCTTACTACTCTTACTACTTTTTTCTTATTCTTACTATTTTCTGTGCACTTTCAAAGTTCAAAGTCAAAAGAGGTCAGTATTTTTTTTTTTTTTTTTTTATTTAATTAATACTTTTATTCAGACACAATGTGATAACCGCAAACACAACCAGAAAGCAAACCAAAACGGGAAGCCTGCAACAAGACAAATATTTTACCACTCACTTAACTTGTTAAATGAGCTACTGAAATGATGCAGAGTGCTTAGATATGAGTCTTGTGAAACATGATTAAAGCTGCAGTAGGGAACTTTTGACGCTCTAGCGGTTAATAAACAGAACTGCTTGCGTCTTGCGGAAGAACATTGTAGCCGGAACTACTTCTCTCTGTTTATGTCTATGAAGAATCACAAAGGTACTGTGTTACTCCGCCGCGGTACCCCCAAAGCAATCTAAAATAGTCCGAATATAAACACTTATTATAGGTGCACCCTAGTGATTCGGGACAAGCTAAAAACACGGTTTGGAAAATGGATTCATGGTGTACTCGCTCATTATGTTCATTTTTCTACATTTTGAACACAAACAAAGTTACGGACCGCAGCTCTGATTGGTTGTTTCTTACCGGGAGCGCATGACTTTCTGCAAATGGCAATAGGACCACTGGGAGGAGCCAGAGGAGCTTGATTTTTTTTCACATATTATCTGTCTCATATTCTACTGTCAGGACATAATGACAGGTTTAATAAATATGTAAAAAATATTTTTTTTACAAAAGTTCCCTACAGCACCTTTAACACAGGCACTGTCATTTGAATAGATTTTGATGAGAAGGTGTTGTGTCCACTAGATGGCAGCAATCATTTAAGGGAATCATGTGGTTAGGAGCCCATTAAGTGACATGACACGATTTAAGATGTACTGTAAAGAGATAAGCATAAGACTGCTCTAACATTCAGTGTGAACATTCAAAAAAAGAAACTTCATTGCCATGCAAGGGAGCTCTCTGGGAAAGGTGCTTTATCATCTGTCTGGTGCTATGACTGACAGATAGATCAATAACTGTAGGCTTATTATAGCAGAGTCAAAGGCGGTAAATCCAGGTGACTCAGGAAAGATCCTAATGAAAAGCAAACCCGCACCAAGTCACTGATCACAAGTGTATCAAAGGCAAAACAAGAGTCATGAGAGCTTTATTCATGAGAGCTTTATTAGTCTAATAAGCAGTATATTAGACAGCCATTCCCAGAGCAGCCGTCCCTTTCGCCATTTGAGCTAACTTAGCTTTTAAATGTAGTCAGAAGTTAAGTGTCATTAAGTTTATAGATTAAATTACAAAAAATAGCTAAATTGTCTACTAAATCTACTGAAATTGGGTGCACCCATTGGGTCTTTTGCTATATCATGACCTTTTTATATCGTTTCACACAAATTAGGATTACAGGATTATTGCACAATACTATGTTATAACCTTAAAACACTTTTACTATAGTGCATGGTGAATGCATTTGTTAACCAGTACAATTTTAATGTTAGCATTAAATAAGCAGGTACAGCACAGCACTCACAATGCAGAGTGCTACAAGTCTTGTGAATCATGATTCACCACAAAAAAGCGCAAAGACTTGGTTGGATTAGCAAATGTTTTTTATCCCATGTTTGCTTTTGTTAACATTATCTTGTTAACACTATCACTTATGTTTATGGTTTAGTGCAGATAGTGTGTTATTTCCATTCCAGCAGCAAAAGCATTAACTTTCTAGTGCCACTGCTTGGAGATTTAATCTCAAAACTGTCATTATCTGACAACTGACAAGAAATGTCCAGAAGGCAACATAGTATCATTTTGTAGAAACGTCACCACAATCAAAGTTGCAACTAACATGTGGGGCGTCATACAGTAGGCCTACAAAGAAACAGTGTTCTAACCTGTCTGAAAAACATATTTATAATGATAATCAAATAGCTTAATAGTACATTTGACTATAATGCTTTTCTTGAATACTCATAGTGTTACTGTCATGTTTTTTTCTGCCTACTGTATCCATTCCCTTACTAAAGACTTTTCAAGAGCTTTCAAGAGTGATAACAGCAGATTAATCACAAGGTGCACACATATGAGAACGAAGTGGTACTTGACTTGAAGCACTGGAAAGGTCAGAAAAATCCACGTCATGTATATTTAATGTGAACATATTTGAGGCTCATCAAGACACAGTTAGATTAAACTATGAATCCATCAGACATAAGTGAATATAGCAGTATTGTGACAGGCTGTAAAATCCATCTCTAACAAGCCGTCTAGATCTAAAATGGATATTTTTTTGTGTATTTTGAAACAAGTATCACTTCAGAATATTTTATCCCTTCTAGCAGCTCTGACAAAAGGGCTGGAAAGCCCTGGCCTAAGCTGTTCAGTATAGAGGGAATCCGAATATTAGACTTCACAGAGGAAGTGAGTCATTTTGAAGTGTGAGAACAAAAACAACAGTGAAAACAGAATATACTTCAGGAAAAACCTGCGAAGTACCCCAGGATGTGTAAAAGGTATTATATCATGAGGTAAGGATATGCTTACCCATCCATGATGGCCTGAGCTAGTTCATGATCACCTCTCAGATCCCCTTATGTCCCTAAAAGGCTGGACCGGTTTCCCAGAATTCATCTCTCTTGCTGCATAGCTGGCCATCCGTCACTGGCTACTCACTTTTCCATCTGGGTTCGTTCCAACATCCACTGGACAGAAAAGCAGGCGGGACACAAACATTAATATTCCCTTTTTTGACCACATAAATGATATAAACTAGAGCAAACAATAGGCTACAAATCTTAAAACAGATATTTTGCATATAAACAGATTATTAATTCAGGAATAGATCATCATAATACGTAATTAAAACAAAACAGAAAAGGAAAACAAAACATGTGAATCTTCCTCATTTCCTTTTCCCTTTATGGATGTAAATAACATGATCTAATGGTATCAACTAATCTGAGGTTTTCATCTGAGGTCCGTTGACACAATGTGTGTTTGTGTGTGAGTGGATTTGGTTTTGGCTACACTGTGGTGACTGAATGTCCCCACAAAGAAACTTAAAATGACCTACACTGTGGGAACCAGCCAGTGGTCCTCATAAGGGAAAATGGCTTAGCCTGATGTCTAATGTAAAAATATTTAATCTGGCGAAGAACATTTCTGTTTAGTAATTTAAAACATGATCGATAATCTATATATGCATATACGGAGTATATTGTATTATTATTATTTTTTTATTGTATTTATTTATTTTTGCTAGACGTGTGTGTGGCGGTGTGTCTGTGTGGCTATTTATTATTTATTAGGACAAAACAACACATTCATTATCTCACCACCAGGGGTCGCTAAAGTCTCATAATTAAATAGTCACACTTACCTTATTACTCTCTCTCTCTCTCTCTTTTCCAAGTTATTGAAATAAAATCAATAAATCATAAAAATCCAAAAGAAATTCTCATTCTCTCTAACATTTATTGAAGTACATTGAACAAAATATTAATTAATTAAAAATGTTTGTATAGTGTTTTGAATGATCAATTTTCATTTATTATTTTGTTCGATTTTTTAATTATCAAATACTGAGTAACAAAAATGCTTTCTATGTGTTCCCTTTCTAACAAGATTTTAATGTTCGACTGTAATCATAATGTAGAACCTGATACTTATCTAACCAAAAATATCCAAACCTTGACAAAAAGTAATCTTTTAGAATGTGTAGAATGTGTGTTTTTTTATTTTCTTTTTTTAAAGGAATGTTTTATAGAGAACATATTGACTGTTCCCAACATGACAAAGTCTACAATAATTTCATCAGTTACCATGTTTCCCACCAAGCTTTGGAAAAATGTACATTCTGTCGTGATGACATATGATGGCAGATTGGCACCACAATGAGACCTAATGGTTTGGTCCAGGAATAGAGGCCAAGAAAGTGGCTGCCTGTTTTATTCTGCTGCAGATGGAATGAAAAATTGTACTTGTTTGCTCAGGAAATATTTAGGCCAGACCACCACTGAGGACTCCTGCTCTGTAAAAAAATTACCTTACCCAAAGTGTGTTGTTCCCTTTTAAGGTATATATATATATATATATATATATATATATATATATATATATATATATATACTGCATATATATATATATATATATATTTCATGCCAAATATTGGCTCATTTTGGATTTCATGAGAGTTACACATTCCAAAAACGTTGGGACAGATAGCAATAAGAAGCTGGAAAAGTTAAATCTACATATAAGGAACAGCTGGAGGACCAATTTGCAACTTATTAGGTAAATTGTCGATTGGGTATAAAAAGATCCTCTCAGTGCATAATATCAACCAAAGATTCAGAGAATCTTGAACAATCTCTGTGAGTAAGGGTCAAGGCTGGAAAACTATACTGGATGCCGTGATCTTCGGGGCCCAAAGACAGCACTGCATCACATATAGGAATGCTACTGTAATGGAAATCACAACATGGGCTCAGGAATACTTCCAGAAAACATTGAAGGTGAACACAATCCATTGTGCCATTCACCGTTGCCGGCTAAAACTTTATAGGTCAAAAAAGAAACCATAAACATGATCCAGAAGCACAGGTGTTTTCTCTGGGCCAAGGCTCATTTAAAATGGACTGTGGCAAAGTGGAAAACTGTTCTGTGGTCAGACGAATCAAAATTTGAAGTTCTTTTTGGAAAACTGGGATGCCATGTCATCCGAACTAAAGAGGACAAGGACAACCCAAGTTGTTACAGTACAGATCTTTCACCCATATAAAACATTTGGCGCATCATAAAGAGGAAGATACGACAAAGAAGACCTAAGACAGTTGAGCAACTAGAAGCCTGTATTAGACAAGAATGGGATGACATTCCTATTCCTAAACTTGATCAACTTGTCTTCTCAGTCCCCAGACATTTGCAGACTGTTATAAAAAGACAAGGGGATGCCACACAGTGGTAAACATGGCCTTTTTTGAGATGTGCTGATGCCATGAAATTTAAAATCAACTTATTTTTCCCTTAAAATGATACATTATCTCAGTTTAAACATTTGATTTGGTATGTTCTATTCTGAATAAAATATTGAAATTTCACATCATTGCATTCTGTTTTTATTCACAATTTGTACAGTGTCCCAACTTTTTTGGAATCTGGTTTGTGTATATTTATATATATATATATATATATTGCACAACAAAGTTTTTAAATTACTCCAAGCTGGTTTGAAAATGCTAATTCCCATTGTATACAATATCTCCCTCTGCCAATGTGGAAAGTCACTGAGGTGTGTTGGGCTGTAAAATACTGTGTGTGGAAATAGAAAGCAACTTTTTATCACTCTCTGCCATAAAGCCTGAGGATATGGTTTGACAGAGAAGGGGCATATTGACTTCCCCAGTAACTACACAATCTACCTACCTGTTCTCTGCATCTTTTGGATCACACCATAATACATAAAAAATGGCAGCGGCATCAATTGGGTATTAGATATAAGAAATCAATGTTCTAACAGATATGAGAGGTACAAGCATAAAGTGTCGAAGCATATGATAATTATATGTTGAGAACAACCAGGAAAGTGTGCAGATGTTTGATTTTTCAAGGCTCATTTATATGGCTATTTAACACATGAGAGGAGGCATTGACTGCTAATTGCAGTTCCCATATTCTCCGCTTACTCTGATTGGTTCTTATTGTAGACTTGTGTAACTCGGTGATGATTAACATATATTACCTAGAATAGGGACTGTAGAGTTCAGTGAAAAGTTAGACAAGCTTGCCATTTCATAATCAATGTATTTTTCAGCAAATTGAGCCATGACAGAAATTTGCAAAACTGCCAGAAAAATGTGCAAAAAGATGCATGTTTAAGGGTCACAATCTTATCTACACCTAAAAAGTGCATTTTATTACCTCAGAGTAGTTATACACTCACCGGCCACTTTATTAGGTAAACCTGTTCAATTGCTGTGGAAACACAAATTGCTAATCAGCCAATCACATGGCAGCAACTCAATGCATTTAGGTATCTAGATGTGGTGAAGATGACTTGTTGAAATTCAAACCAAGCATCAGAATGGGGAAGAAAGGGGATTTAACTGACTTTGAACGTGGAATGGTTGTTTGCCAGACGGGCTGGTATGAGTATTTCAAAAACTGCTGATCTACTGGGATTTTCACACACAACCATCTCTAGGGTTGACCAAGAAGGTGAGTGTGATTTCACCAAGTACAAAATTCCAATCAATCAATCAGAATCGAGATATAAGATTTCAGGAAATCTGTTTTAGGCTTAAAATTAGGGTTAGGTGATTCTACACTCTTGTATATCAGCTATCATTTCCCACTGATTTTACGAATAAATTATGGGTAAGGTTAGGTAGCACCTTGTTGATGTCAGAAGTCATAAGAGAATGGGCAGACTGGTTAGAGATGATAGAAAGGCAACAGTAACTTAGATAACCACTTGTGACAACCAAGGTATGCAGAATATCATCTCTGAATGCACAACACGTCGAACCCTGAAGCAGATGGGCTACAGCAGCAGAAGACCACACCGGGTGCTGCTCATGTCAGCTAAGAGCAGGAAATGGAAGCTACAATTCGCACAGGCTCACCAAAATTGAGTATTGTTGCTGACCATGTCCATCCCTTAATGACTACAGTGTACCCATATTCTGATGCTTACTTCCAGCAGGATAATGCACCATGTCACAAAGCTCAAATCAGCTCAGACTCATCTCATGACAATAAGTTCAGTGTACTCAAAAGGCCTCCACAGTCACCAGATCTCAATCCAATAGAGCAGCTTTGGGATGTGGTGGAACAGGACATTTGTATCGTGGACACCTAAAGGTACAATTTTCACTTATTCTTCGAGAGTATACAAATTATTATATCGGCATAGAAACCCTCACAGGCGCACACAATGATAACTAGAAAATCCTAGTAAAAAGGGGAATGACCTGATTATTGATCGCTGAACCACATTTACAATTGGAACTAGTCTTCATTATTGGGATATTTCCCAAATAGAACACTTGATGTGGACAGTAGTGTGTCATTTCAGTGTTCTCGCAATCGATGGAGGTCACAAGGGCACGGTACTGTTGTAGGCGTTCCTACAGCTGGATGCCCTGAGGCCTGTTTCATAAATCCTGTGTCTATCGTGGGTGAGCGTAACTTCAACACTAGGCTGCTATTGTGCTTTCTGCAGGAAAACAGAATAAAGTTATAAGAAATAAGTCATTTCTGCATTGAATGTTTTCTTAAACAATACCCATAACTGTAGGATGTCCAAGATTAGAGATTACACATCTATATTGAGCCCTTTTGAAAAGCTTGCATTGGTGCAAAAGTCAACAGCAGATTGTTACCTAACAGTCCGTGTGGCAGAGTATAGATACAGAGGAGACCTGAGCGTGCTTTATGGAACAGGACCGCAGAGGAGGGCCACGAGGGCTGAAGATGTCATTTGGGAAATGGCCTTAAAGCTGTTTTCATGCCCTTCAACTTCTGTTTATCAGGATGTGTAAGAGAAGAGCTCCTAGAATGCTAATACTAAATAAACACACAAACACATGAATTAAATTTCCCATGCATTCCTTACCCAAATAATTTTATCAGACTTCCCAGCAGAGACATAAAATAACAATGATCTTTTAATGAAAAGAAGCCTGTGAAACATTTCTTTATAAGCAGAAGTGCTACCGATGTTAAAGCACAGGGCCAACGAAGATGACCGATTCGCCTGGAAACAACATTTACCACTGGGATTTTAAAACACACGTAAAGTGATTTTTATTAGAGAAGATCAATAACCTAACAGACAGTTCATAAAGAAAATTGATAAGCTTAATATTCTACCTGAAAAATTTGATTTATTTTGCTGTTGCATATATAACCATGGTTTCTATAATCACCGGAAATAAAGTATAAAAAGTTTTCTTAAAGACCTACAATGGCTTAAAAAAAGTTTTTCTCTCTCTAGACATTGCTAGCATGCAAAAGCATGCGAAAAACAGACATTGGTCAATGAGCCAAAATCCGCATGGACCTTGCTCTCTTGAAATTAAATTTAGCCATCTCAAATCATCTACTTAAATCATTTGAAAAACTTATGCCTGAAGTCAAATGTCCAGACTGAATCTTATGACTCAATTGCATCATAGGAAATCAAATTAACTATAAACAATTGCCTGCAAATGTTAACATTTCCTTGAAGCTGTGGTCACATTGCGTGTGATTGTCATACTTCAGAATCTTAGCTGATTAGTATTAACTTCTTTGATCAGAAAGACAGAATTTGTAACATTTTCACACAATGACTTTGAAATCTTGGTAAATTTACAACCCAATAAAATACAAAACAAAGGGAAAGCATAATGCAGTCCAATCAGCATTGACTCTGCTTCACTTGCAGTCACCTGAAAAGACAATACTAGCATTGCAAGCTGAGCTGTGTTTGTGCTTTCCACTGTTTTGTTCTGTGTCTCCCTTTCAGCTCTTCAGGAGTTAGGAGGAACATTGAGAAAGCCGAGAAATCAAAAGACTTTCTGGATGGAGTAGTGAAGTTAGTTTCTTTCTCTCTCTCTCTCTCCCTCTTTCTTTCCATTGTTTCTCTTTGAAGCTTTAGATGCTCAGCATGACATGTATTTATACTGAATAAATACAGGATACATATTTATATTAAATTATAAGTTCAACTGCATAGGGATGGATGGCCTTTCAGATACCTGGAACATCTATTTTCTGTGTACTGTATAGTATCATCTACTCATTAGCATATGACAGGTACACCATCGCAGTATCTTTAGGCTACGTTTTACTCCTCCATATTTGATGCTAATTTGATGCAATAAGATTTTGCATGCAGGCGTGATAAAATAAACAATTGCTTCGGTACTTTAGCTGTGGCATAAAGCAATACAGATGGTATTTGTTACAAAGCACACTCAGTCTTTTCACCCATACAATGTAAATGTGTTGAGCATACAAAAGAATGTGCAAAATAAGATATACACTATGTGAGATTCTATATGGGGAAAGCAGTGGCATCTTACAGCTGAGCAGGAGAGAATATCTGTATTCAGAGAATTTACTTCTTATTTTATACCGCCGTTCAGACATAATGAGAAAAGCACATTTTTATTGGCTGAATTGATTGCAGTACTATTGCTTGATGAGTTCATTTTACTTTCAGTCAGACAAAAGTCTATCAGAGATACAATTTGCATGCTATAGGGAGTGTTTTTTTCTCTGTGGCCCTAAATGTTTCGCAATGTTCCCTGCTTTCAGAAATTTTGATTATCCTACCATGAGTACATTAATTTATCACTGGTATCCCACAATGAATTTTATATTTTTTATATTGCACATCTAGTTATCCATCCATTATAATAACTGCACAGTTTATAAAGTGTATGCGGTTATTGTACTCCTTCATTTTACTTTTCCCAATTGTCTACATTGTTTTTAGCCCCAAAGTATAAAAATCATTTCACTGTTTTATTGAAATGGCAACATTATGAAGTCAGACATTCTCTTAGAAATTATGGAAGTTATGAAAACACAAGAGCCAACACAACACTATAGTGCCAGCTATAATGGCATGTATAATATTATCTCTGTATCTGATGGAAGCAATGTAATGCAGAATGGTTTATTTTAGATCCCTCTGTTTAATTCATAAAGAGAGGCTTGGTAAAGGCCCGTCATTTCAGAAGGCATCAAAGATAATGTAGAAACACATATAATTATCTCATCACCACCTCTCATGATTTGGTGTTCATCAAAGATTTTAGTACCAGAATTGAAATGTGTGAATTGTTTATTGGCAGGATAAATGATGGTGAAAAAACCATTCACCTCATCTAAATGCTCTTGATACAGATTTATTTATTTATTTATTTTTCTGTGAGGTTTGAAAAGGACAAAAACAAGGATAAACTATTTCAGAAAGTGAATGGATACATACATGTCTTAAAGAAAAAACAATATAGAAATACTACCCCAATGGATATCATACATGGCAGAACTAATGACTCTAATGAGATAGCATTATTATGGATTATGAACTATGGACTTGATGTTTTTATTTTATTTTTTTTTCTTACACACATGCAGCTTTTACTAGGTGTTCATTGATAGAGTCGTGTGGATTACTTGTGGATTATTTTGATGCTTTTATCAACTGTTTGGACTCTTATTCATTTATAAGGCCACCACTATCAAACATGATATCATATTCACACGTCTCTCTGTGACATATTGAGGTGATGGTCAGTGCTATGACTTCCACCATCTGGTCCTTGTTATATTAGATGGCTTACTTTTTTTCTCTCAAATGTGTGAGAAAAATGTATGATAGTGAGTTCATTTTCATGTGTAAAAAAAAGCAATCAAAGGTGCTGATTATTACGGCTGTATTAAAAAGAAGCTCAGATTTGCATTAGTAGTCAACAGACTCCATTTGCTTTTCACAATGTTTGTTTTTAAACGTTCTGTAAAAAAGTTTAATGCAGTTGATTTCTTCAGCAGTCTTCGTTGATGTCTGATCTATCCTTTGAGGTGTGGGCTGAGAAAACCGCAATCCTGTATGAGTCAGGCCTTTCATCTTTCGCTAACAAGGTTAGAAAAACTACAAACACTCGTGCTTTTCAGAATTGGTAAGTGGAAAAAGCCCACCACAGCTGCTCCGTTCTTCAGTGGACCAATTTCTTGCACCATGTCAGTCATTGTTAGCAGCACCATGAAGGATCCAAGGTTGCAGTGCCTTCTGTAAATTTAGCACTGAACAATTACGGTCAATCACACAATCTCCTCCGTCATGTTCAATGGCCAGGCCACAACGAGGGACAATGCCTTATAGCTAACTTCATAATTGGTGAATCTAACTAATATCTTGACGTTTGCATTACTTAAGCAGTTCTATATGTTTGGCTTTTCTGACATAGTAAACTTGCTCGGAAGCTCACCTGGTACAGTACTGAATTAGCATTATTTTGGGAATGAGTCCTATGAAATACAAATCACAATAGTCCACAAAAAAGCCCAAATGGCTTGGTTGCTTCAGCAAATGCATTTATTATCTCACATTTGCAATTGTGCACATTATTGGTAAGATTTAAGGTAGGGTAAGGTGTACGTTAATTTCAAATGCAATAGAGCATTAAAAGGACATTTAATTTCCGAAATGATGTAATATACAAATTAACAAACATGATTTAATGTTGCCTCAGTCACGTTTTTCTGTTTCAGGGTAAATTGAACATGCTATTTTGCACCAGTCACTGGACATTTCATTTTGAAACTGGCATGAAACCTGCAAACAATGCAACATAATTTTGCAAAAATGTACCCAAAGGCACTTTTTTGTTTCAGGTTTCGCAGAAATGGTTATAATGCTTTCTGCCATTTTTGTGTCTAGAAAATCTGGAAGCCCTTTACACTGTGTTTATTTCCCCCTAGTTTCATGCTTCACGTCTGCCAGCAAGAGGTGGCTTAATTTATTATTCTCGCACCTGTCTCTCATTTGCCACATTAGTCATAACTATGCAACGGGGATAATTGGTATTCATGAATGTGCTTGCTGGAAGTTATTCATTATTGGGATGCATTAACATGAATTAAAAAACAAATTAACAAAAGGACATGGAATTAAGGGATAAATTGGACCTTTGGTCAGGCGCTTTATATGGTGTGTGTCCTTGTCTATTAACAACGCTGACCTTTTATCTATCAGATTGAATTTTATGGATCTATGAAAGCAGACATGAAGGAGGCACTGTTATCTGTACTTTTGTTTCATCTTTGTGTCTATGTGGATAATAGCACAATTCTTTTGGAGAAAAGAGATACAAGATAATAAATTATCCTCTACGACTCATGCCTAAAGTTGAAATATAAATCTCAACAGTGCAGGTTTTTTTTTTTTTTTTTAAGGGAACATGAAATAATCTTCATTATGACTGATCGGATGAACTCCTGATACCTTCCAATAACAGACTGAATTCCCATTACGTTTAAAGGTGGAATCTGACTCAACAACTGATTGTACGATGATATTCCCTGGTGTTTGTGTGTATAGAGTGTAATTACAGTCATGTGTTTGTCTCCAAGGGAACACTGTTTTGGCTATCAATATGATTTTTGAATAGAGGCTTCATCTACACGAAACAGTATACTTAGCTGGCATGAAACTTCCTTAAGTTCTGCTTCCCTTACTAGACAGAATAAGGAACAAGGATGGGTTGATAACCAGAACTCTCTCTGCTCATAAACGTCCATGCATAAAAAACAAATATAACCAAATATATTCACCACATTTTCTTTTCTCCACAGGGGCGAGCAGTAGAGATGGATTTCCTTGTATCCCAGCATCATTGATTATAGATTAAACTCCAACCAACAGGCAACAGTACATTTTTCTAAACAAGCCTGCTGTTATCCAGCTGAAAGGCTGCGTACATTTTACTCTAGTCACTTACATTCAGAATGTGTTCCGGACAATTTTTGCAACTGTCTGTATTTTCGATTTTCTCTTTGTATCAATTTCCGTTCCTCTTTTTGAAAACTTGCTGATTTGCCACAATGTTCTTCCAGCTGCAACCACAGGGTATCAGAATGTGATGGTGTTGTGTGACATTAAGGTTGCTCTAGATACAATGGAAGGATCATTATAAACAGCATGATAGGAATGCCCTGGTTTTGTGGCTCTATGTCCAAGTGAGAACTGTATGGGAGATGGTGTCGGATGGAAAAGTGTCTGACTAGAGCACACATCACCAGCACCATGTGGCCTGCTGGAATGCATTCCCAGACTCTAGATAAAGTATAATGTGACTACAGAACGAGACTGTCATATGTCAAACCATAGAATGGTACATGGGACATACTGTACACACATTTACAAGCAAAAGTAAGTGGGCCCCACAGACTGAAAATAATCACTCTTTCCGCACTCTTGCTATTTTATTATATATATGTCTGATTAATGTTTTGTTGGTTTGGCCAAATAAAGAGAAATGTTTATAGCTGTTGCCACGCCAATCTCTCATTAGTTGGTACAGTTCATCTGCTTTTTGCAGCACGTGTCCATATCTTTATTGAGTCTGAGATTAAGGTCACAGCAGTTCAATTCTAATAAAAGTGCATTAGTCATCCATATGCTCCCTTCGAACTCACTCGGTCACAAATCTGTTAACCGCGCCAAGTATTCCTCTGTGTTGGCAATATAGCCTATAATCACTTCAGTCTGTCAGTCAATTCATCCATCCATCTATAAAATCAAACATGATCAAATTAGGGGGGACAAAATGTAAGAGTCCAAGTGAAAAAAGGGAGCCATGTTTTCAAGAAGGAATTTTCTCGATCAATCCATTCCATAGGTTCATATGTCTCCTTTAGTAAAAAAGGGGAGAACGGGGCGTATTGTTTACATTACACTAATACATATGGACCATGATGTGTTTTCATTCATTAGGCTTTTCATAGGTCTTTACAAATGACATTAGTGAGGGCTTCTTACCGTGCTCATGATGTGCTTGTGTAATGGTGCGCTATGATATGGTGCTGTTGAGATAACGGACAGCATTCCTGTAGATAATGACAGGCCACAGAGGCAATGGACCACTTGTGCTGACTGCCTGGGTTCTTCTGCTGATGATATCAACTATGCTGCTGGGAAAAAGATATTTCCATTTGCTTAAAGTACAGGAGGTACACTCGGCACTGCTGTGCTCTCTCTTTCTCTCGCCCTCTCTGGAAGCATTACATGTTTTGTCAGATTGGATTAAGAGAAAAGAACAGGCCATATGGCTTTTACTATGCAAAAGAACAAATGTCTAATTTATTTACTATTCATAAGACTGAGTGATTGATCAATAAGGGTGAAAAAAAGACGAAGAGTTCAGACAAATTAGCTTTACAAGTTTTTGTAGGAAATGTTTGTCTTTTATTTTGTATTGTGATAACGTATTTCTGGGTGTTTGGTCACATGGGGCAGGTGGATATTTACCTGCTTGTGTTTCCTGTTTGACATGTGTGAGTAAAGAGGGGGTGAGTTGCTGCAATGCTCACTTTCTGGTGAGCGTTCTAATCATTTTTAAACATTAGTTTGTTATGTCATGTCAGTAAAAGTTCAAAAGAATACAAACAGACTGGAATATCAAGGTTTAGCCCTCACACTTTGTCTTGTTTTTGTTTCTTGTGTCTATAGGTGCGTTCGACTTCATGTAGCTTTCTGCAGACCGATCGCAATCTGACTTGAAGTAGTGCATGCCAGTTAAAAATTTTGTCCGACTTGAGACAGCGTCGACGCCATATGATTGTCACGTGTCGCATCAAAGTACCATGAGAGCATTTTGAGATCAGTTGGCTGACTCAGCCGCCACAGTTTCTCTAGAGTGGCTGCAGGAGCGACGATGAAGACACAGCCGATTGACCAGATTCATCACATGACAATGATCACATGTGTTTCAGGTTATTCAAACCTTTTCAGTTCCAATAATGGCCACAAATCTTTGTTTTTTATAAAGGATAAATAATTTTGTATTTGTAGTCGTACTATTGTATTGAGTCACGTTTATCATACTACACTGATAAAAGCATATATACCCCCACTTTATTAGTATTTTAATAGTATATGATTATGTTGGACTTTATTCTTGAAAATATGACGCTGTATCAGTCAAGTCAGTTTCAAACTCCACTTAGTCTACTGAAATTGCTGTAGTCTTCCTTGCTTCAAGCAAGTCTGTTCAAATAATTCCTGAGACCATTAGTTATCCAAGTCAGTCAAGGCTGTTCCAGACTTTCGAGTTGATCCTGACTGATGCGGCCATTCCAATTGCATTAAAGTCATTCCTGTGTTGACCCAGGCCAATTTAGCCACCTTGAGTCAATCAAGTCAGCTTTACTTATTTCTGTGTTGGTAGATCAATTTTGTCATTCCCTCAGATGTGGAGAAGGAGGGGACATGCATATCAACTTCTGGGCGTTCCTTCTGAACACTCAACCCATGAGTCCAGGAGGACCTGAGTAGAGAACCCTCTGTCCAGAGGTGTCGAGTTCGGTGGCCTTGGTGTCAGAGCCTCAAGTTACAGTTAAGAGTGTATTCTATTAAGGTTACAGAAGTTATTATGTTCAGCCCTTAGAGACGGTTCTTGCCTGTCAAGTCACTCCTTCGGAGGTTATATCTAACTATTCTGTCTGGACGATACAAAGGTTTCCTGTCTGTCCTGTTATGTCCTCGGAGGTTGTTCCTGCCAGCTGGGCCATGGCCATGGAGATTGTTCCTCTCTTGTCAAGCCCTCAAGGGTTCCTAACTGTCATATCTGGGCTATACAAAGTGTTCCTTCCTGTTCTGTCATGCCTACAGAGGTAGTTCCTGCCAGGTAGTCATGGCCATAGCAAGTGTTCCTACCTGTCAAGTTATGACCATATAAAATATTCCTGTCTGTCCTGTTATGTCCTCTAAGATTGCCCTTGCCAGTTGGGTCATGGCCATGGAGCTCCTTTTTGTCTTGTCAATCCCTCAGAGGTTGTTGCTGCTAGTCAAGTTGTATCCACTGAGCTCATACCAGACCTGCTTTCGGCTGTTTCTGAGAAGTCCCTCAGAGGATGTTCCTACTCGTTGTGTTCCACCTGAAGAGGCTGTTTCTGTCAGTTGTTGTCCTGTCCTGGACGACAAATGTCTGTCTTGCTAAGCCCAGATATGTTGTTCCTGCTAGTCAAGTTGCATTCACTGAGATCAGACAAGCTATCTGATGAATCCCTCAGAGGATGTTCCTGCTAGTAATGTTTCACCTGTGGAGGCTGTCCACAAGTATACTTCTCTACATGTCATAACCTCTGAAGATGTTCCTGCTAACTGCTTATGACTCTGACTTCAAGACCCACACACATCGCTGCCTGCACTTTCAACTCTCGCAAAACATCATAGATTCTTTCCTTCTACTTAGCCTCTTAGCAGCTATAGGCTGTTGCTCTACATTGCATTCATTTAATTTAAATGGATGGTTGATTTTTTTGTCTCTCTTTTTTAATATTAGTTTGTAATGTTGCTGTTTAAGAAAAAACAATGTCTGCAAAGTTGAAGCAATGTAGGTTCAATGCAGAAAGAGATAGATCCTTTTTTAAAATTCTGGCAGTTTAAAGCCTACAACAATGGCAGGTAGGGGACTACAACGAGCTTCTTCCCAGGTCCATAATAACATGAACCCAGATAAACCCCACCCCCGGGAACACGCAACAAAGGGTGCAAGGCCATGTTGTGTTGTTTTAGATATGAGGATGAATTGAAAAAAGGGGGTGCCAAATTTAAAATAACAGTTTTCTATGGTAATATATTTTTTAAATGTAATTTATCCTTGCTGAATAAATCTAAAAAAAATACTGTATGATAGAATATACATGACAGTTGAAGCATCATACCAAGTTATAATCAGTACCAATAAAACTAGGAAAAATCAAAGTAATACTTCATTGTTATTATAAGTACATTCAGAGCTATTAAATGGCACATTGAAAAGAAAAACATTAGCATTAAAAAAGATCTGGCATTACAGATATGAAGTTTATGACTCATACCATTAGCAGTTTAATGTCCTCCCATAAAATGTTTGACTCATTGATGTTGTGATGTCTGTCTATTTAATCTGGAGCCATAGTGACTTGATCAACAAGTTAAAGTCCTCCAAGAGGCATGAAGAGTACCTACCCTAACTGCTTCTGCATTCCTCTTCACACACCCATACCCACACATGTTGGTATTGGTGGTTTACGGGTACTCTCCAAACTGTATTTTCTATTGCCCTACACTTAAACCTAGCCCCTCACAGAAAACTTTGTGCATTTTGATATTTAAAAAAATAATAAAATAAACACAATTTAGTTTGTATTTAAAGACTTTTGAATTATGGGGACATTAGTTTTGAACAACAAATAATGAACAATCACTTAAATATCAGATTGTTTAATGACAGTTTGTTAGCACACAGACCTACAGTATTGTTCAAAATAATAGCAGTACAATGTGACTAACCAGAATAATCAAGGTTTTTCATATATTTTTTTTATTGCTACGTGGCAAACAAGTTACCAGTAGGTTCAGTAGATTCTCAGAAAACAAATGAGACCCAGCATTCATGATATGCACGCTCTTAAGGCTGTGCAATTGGGCAATTAGTTGAATTAGTTGAAAGGGGTGTGTTCAAAAAAATAGCAGTGTGGCATTCAATCACTGAGGTCATCAATTTTGTGAAGAAACGGGTGTGAATCAGGTGGCCCCTATTTAAGGATGAAGCCAACACTTGTTGAACATGCATTTGAAAGCTGAGGAAAATGGGTCGTTCAAGACATTGTTCAGAAGAACAGCGTACTTTGATTAAAAAGTTGATTAGAGAGGGGAAAACCTATAAAGAGGTGCAAAAAATGATAGGCTGTTCAGCTAAAATGATCTCCAATGCCTTAAAATGGAGAGCAAAACCAGAGAGACGTGGAAGAAAACGGAAGACAACCATCAAAATGGATAGAAGAATAACCAGAATGGCAAAGGCTCAGCCAATGATCACCTCCAGGATGATCAAAGACAGTCTGGAGTTACCTGTAAGTACTGTGACAGTTAGAAGACGTCTGTGTGAAGCTAATCTATTTTCAAGAATCCCCCGCAAAGTCCCTCTGTTAAAAATAAGGCATGTGCAGAAGAGGTTACAATTTGCCAAAGAATACATCAACTGGCCTAAAGAGAAATGGAGGAACATTTTGTGGACTGATGAGAGTAAAATTGTTCTTTTTGGGTCCAAGGGCCACAGGCAGTTTGTGAGACGACCCCCAAACTCTGAATTCAAGCCACAGTACACCGTGAAGACAGTGAAGCATGGAGGTGCAAGCATCATGATATGGGCATGTTTCTCCTACTATGGTGTTGGGCCTATTTATCGCATACCAGGGATCATGGATCAGTTTGCATATGTTAAAATACTTGAAGAGGTCATGTTGCCCTATGCTGAAGAGGACATGCCCTTGAAATGGTTGTTTCAACAAGACAATGACCCAAAACACACTAGTAAACGGGCAAAGTCTTGGTTCCAAACCAACAAAATTAATGTTATGGAGTGGCCAGCCCAATCTCCAGACCTTAATCCAATTGAGAACTTGTGGGGTGATATCAAAAATGCTGTTTCTGAAGCAAAACCAAGAAATGTGAATGAATTGTGGAATGTTGTTAAAGAATCATGGAGTGGAATAACAGCTGAGAGGTGCCACAAGTTGGTTGACTCCATGCCACACAGATGTCAAGCAGTTTTAAAAAACTGTGGTCATACAACTAAATATTAGTTTAGTGATTCACAGGATTACTAAATCCCAGAAAAAAAAAAAAATGTTTGTACAAAATAGTTTTGAGTTTGTACAGTCAAAGGTAGACACTGCTATTTTTTTGAACACACCCCTTTCAACTAATTGCCCAATTGCACAGCCTTAAGAGCGTGCATATCATGAATGCTGGGTCTTGTTTGTTTTCTGACAATCTACTGAACCTACTGGTAACTTGTTTGCCACGTAGCAATAAAAAATATACTAAAAACCTTGATTATTCTGGTTAGTCACATTGTACTGCTATTATTTTGAACAATACTGTACTTGAGCAGCATATATGCTAAGATGCTTTGTTTACCTTGTCGTGTCCTGGGAGAGCAGCAGGCGCCAGTAGTGAAAACACAGAATGGAGTTTAATTTATATGGACTCTGAATAAGTCAAGTGAAATGAATTTGAGGAAGCAGCATTGTGGAAGACAAGGCTGTAGCTATAGCTAAAAAGTGGAATGGAGTTTAATTAAGAGGATTCCACAAGTAGAATGGATTTGACTGACATTGCTCTGAAAAGTCCACAGATATATGCATTGAATTAGCAATGATAAAAGTAAGGTGGGTCCAATATCACTGGTTTTAAAAAGTGTGTCGGTATTGTCCCATGCCTTTGCGTGGAAGTGAGTTTCAGAGATTTGTTCAGAAAAACAAATACGGAAGCTTCAGATTATCACTAAACTCTGGCCTGGCACTGAATTTTAATTTGGACATCCAGTTAAGCATTTATCTTCATTAACAACAGCATTGCTCTCCATTTGCTTGTTTTGCTTGGCCTGAATGGAACTGCATGGAAGTATGTTGTTTGTGCCAAAGTTGTTAAACAGTGCAGCTTCTGTCCTGCACAAAACAATCAATCATTTATCTGCAGCAATATACTATAAAAAGGCATCTGCAGTAATAAAGTAAATGAAAGGAGCTCTCATCCTCTTTAGCTTGATTGGTTGAAGAATATAGTCTTACTAACTCAAACACTTCAATATGGGTGATCGTGAAGTTTTAGTCTCTACTCCTACAGAATCACCAAGCCATTCAAGACATCTCCATGTCTAAAATTGTACTTTATAATCTAAAAGGGACACAACAGGTTTATACACCAAACAGTACATAACATCACATTCTGAAAGTGAACCATAAACATATATCCTACTCTGAAAAACCATTCATGTCACGCTGCCCATATTGAGTCCCATAATGTTTTGTGTACTGTCAAGCACTGTATTGTGTGAACTATGTATACAGTTATGTGCTGTACATGTCCTGTGTGTACCATGGTTTGCATTTACATTTATTAGTTTAGCAGGTGCCCTTGTCCGAAGTTAGAACATCTTACACAACTTAACATAAGAGCCAAATATACTAAAAATTAAATTTTAAGTATAAACTAAACAAACAAAAAAATGGAAGTGATATACAGAAAAAGAATAGTGAGAACAAGAATATTTTTGGAACCATAAAACTCATCATGAAACCTATCTATTAAAAAAAAACACATTAGACGAGCACCTCTGATATTTCTCACTGATTCTGTCAAATATTTCAGCTAGATTCTGCCCACAAAGAAATTACAAACCATTTGTTGATCCCAGAGGCTGTAAAGTTTGTAAGGCCATTAACTCAGCAGGAAGTTGAGTTGGCGTTAGTTTGATGATTTGAGCTTTTCAACAGCTTTTGTAAATTAGGCAAACAGCCAAATTTTGTTGTTGTTGTATAAAACATAGTCTAATCTTTCTAAACTGTATGACTTTATTTTTCTTTCAACTGTGGAACATAAAAGGGAAATGTCTGTGGGGTCAATGGTCACCAAAACTGGTCTGTGACCAAAATTGTTCAGAATATCTTCTTTTCTGTTCTGCAAAAGAGTCAGTCACTACCAATACCAAAAGAATTTGGCAAAAAGAGAGATTACATTCCTCAGAATGATTAGTCTCTGTTTGGTGTTGAATTCAGATCAATGAGAGACAATGCACTCAAACAACTCTGGATGGCTTGACATTTAGAGAGAGATAATTGAAGGTCAGTGATATGACACATCATTTTATCCTTGCTGTAAATGTGAGGGCATAAGTTAGCCTGATGATATTTCTGAGGACCAATCAATGGCCATTACACAGACACTTTATGGACTCTTCACCACTAAGGCAATCAGGATCAATTTAGAGTGGCCTGAACTATCCTTCAATTCATTTACCCAACTGAACATAAGATGAGTCAACTCCAAACTCAATATTTGAGAGATATTCACCAAAACAGGCAGACGGAAGAGACGTGACATCCCAATGTCCTTCTCCAAGTATCCATCTTGAGACAAAAGAAGGCATTTGATGGCTTCAGTAACCACTGGGAAGAAAGAACAGGGCACACACTCACTATACACATAAACATAATGATATAAAGAGAGCGATTGTAAGAAAATGCAAAAACAACAACTCAATAACCTCTCTCCAGTGCCCAGCGAACAGTGAAATAGATTTGGGGTTCTTATCATCTGCTAATATGACAGTCAGATGTAGTAGAGCAGAGATCCTCAAATAGTTTTCACTGAGGGACGAATTCTCCCAACAATACCAAGCCAAGGGCCACTGACCAATATATATATATATATATATATATATATATATATATATATATATATATATATATATATATATATATATACAGAAGAACTTTTCCTGTTGAATATAAAAACAAATGAACAAACAAAAAATCTGGATCTCCATGTCTGCTATGCAAATCAACTGTTCCTGCTCATCTCCAGATTGGATCTCTTATCTCCACTTTCCTTAATTGTAGATTCAACTATTATATCTGTCAGCATTAATATTTTTTTACTTAGATTTATTGGGGGATCAAACTGTAACACTGTGCGTCCCAACCCGACACGATGCAATAAAAAGTATCTTTTCCATGTAGTTTTTGACCTAACCATCCATGACACTTGACAATAAGTGACACATAATTTTATTTTAGATATGTTTTTTTTATTATCTGCGACGTCGCGGCAGAAACAACATACAAAATATGATAATGATAATATCAGATAATGATTATGTGCTTTATTCAGTGTTAAAAGTGTCTAATGTGACTTTGAATATTATTTTGAATGATCTTTATAGCCATAGTGAAAGATATTTTACCTCAGATCCTTAAAATAAATTAGGCTAAAGCAAACTTGCATTAAAATTGTGATTGTTGGATGATAGTTTGTTGTTGGATGATAGTTTAAAGGGTTAGTTCATCCAAAAATGAAAATTATGTCATTAATAACTCACCCTCATGTCATTCCAAACCCGTAAGACCTCCGTTCATCCTCGGAACACAGTTTAAGATATTTTAGATTTAGTCCGAGAGCTTTCTGTCCCTCCATTGAAAATGTATGTACACGGTATACTGTCCATGTCCATTAAGGTAATAAAAACATCATCAAAGTAGTCCATGTGACATCAGAGGGTCAGTTAGAATTTGTTGAAGCATCGAGAATACATTTTGGTCCAAAAATTGCAAAAACTACGAATTTATTCAGCATTGTCTTCTCTTCCGTGTCTGTTGTGTGAGAGAGTTTTAAAAAAAGCAATCTGGATATCCGCTTCGCGAATGAATCATTCAGTTCACCAAATCGAACTGAATTGTTTTAAATGGTTCACATGTCTAATACGCATTAATCCACAAATGACTTAAGCTGTTAACTTTTTTTTAATGTGGCTGACACTCCCTCTGAGTTCAAACAAACCAATATCCCAGAGTAATTCATTTACTCAAATAGTACACTGACTGAACTGTTGTGAAGAGAGAACTGAAGATGAACACAGAGCCGAGCCAGATAAGAAGAATCGAGGAGCTGATGATGCTGCGCATGTGTGATTCAGCTTGAAACAGACTGACACACAGATTGGTTTTGCACACTCATGCAAACAAAACACACTCCTTGTCGGCTGCGCGATCGACTCGTAAAAAAGAGATGTAATATTATGATTTCTGTCATATATGTATATGTATATATATATATATATATATATATCCAGAGGAAAGACTCGCAGTCGCCCCCAGCTGTCGACAGAACTCTGCCCAAAACTTAAATACAAGTTGGGGACCCCTGTCAGAAACCACGTTCACCGGGAGGCCATGAATATGGAAAACATGATCTAGGGCAATAGTCGCTGTCTCCCTTGCTGAGGGTAATTTGGTGAGGGAACTAAAATGTGCGGCCTTCGGGGGGAACTACTTTGACTACTGGGACTACCGTGTTGCCGTTAGACAGAAGTAGACCTGTGACTAAGTCCATAGCTATGTTTGACCAGGGTCTCGAAGGGACAGGCAGCGGCTGGAGTAACCCTGCTGGAGGTCGATTGGAGCCCTTACCCGCAGCACAAACAGGACATGCTGACACGAACTGACGAGCGTCCCACGCCATTGAAGGCCACCAGAAGCACTGCTTGATTAGACTACAGGTACGAGTCGCTCCTGGGTGGCAAGCTAGTACGGATGAGTGACCCCACTGTAGGATGTTAGTTCGGATAGATTCTCGTACGAACAACAGGCTCTCAGGGCACCCTGCGGGCACTGTGACGTTGCGCAGAGCTGAGCGGACTCTGGACTCCACCCCCCAGGTGACCATCGCTACTACCCAATCATGGGGCAGAATGTTCACTGGAAGGAAGGATCTTGGTTCAGCCTCAAAGATCCGTGAAAGTGTGTCAGGCTTACAATTCTTGGAACCCGGACGGTAGGAGAAAATTGAACCAACCCTAGAATAGTGCCCAGCGAGCCTGCCGGGAATTCAGTGGTTTAGCGGTGCGGATATATTATAAGTTCTTATGATCAGTCCAAACTAAAAGAGGGACCTCCGCGCCCTCTAACCAGTGATGCCACTCCTCCACTGCCAACTTAACAGCCAGTAACTCCCTATTCCCGATGTCATAATTCCTTTCCGATGGGATTAAATGATGAGAAAAAAATGCACAGGGATGTACTCTGTCATCCAAAATTGCCCCTGCTCACACCTCTGACGCATCCACCTCTACAATGAACTGACAAGACAGATCAGGAGTTACAAGAATGGGAGCCGAAATAAAGCGACTCTTTAATTTAGAGAATGCAGCCTGAGCCTGCGGCGACCAACAGAAACGTGTACGAGTGGAGGTGAGATCCATTAGAGAAGAGGAGACCTGGCTAAAATTCTGAATGAACCGCCAGTAAAAATTGGCAAACCCCAGAATTCACTGGACTGCTCTACGACTATCTGGGGTGGGCCAATCAGCAACTGCTTTTACCTTGGCAGGATCCATTCAGATTCCTTCTGGTGAAAGAATAAATCCCAGGAACGTAACCGACCATGCGTGAAACTCGCACTTCTCCACCTTGGTGAATAAACGATTGGACATGGTCACGATCGTTCTGGGAGAAGATCAGGATGTCATCGAGATAAACAAATACAAACTGGTCGACCATGTCTCTAAGCACGTCTTTGACGAGTGCCTGGAAGACTGCCGGGGAGTTAAAAAAAAAGTCCAAAGGGCATGACCAAATACTCAAAGTGCCCTGTGGGGGTGTTAAAGGTGGTCTTCCATTCGTCCCCCTCCCTAATCATTACTAGGTTATAAGCATTGCAAAGGTCCAACTCCTTAAAGATGGTCGCCCAATACAAGAGCTCAAAGGCTGATGACATCAACGGCAAAGGATAACGATTCTTGACGGTGATGTCATTCAAGCCCCGATAAACTATACAGGGATGGAGCGATCCTTCTTCCCCATGAAGAAGAACCCCACCCCAGCCGGAGAGGAAGAGGGCCGGATGATGCCTTCTGCCTGAGAATCATTGATGTACTTCTCCATGGCCTCTATCTCAGGCCCGGAAAGAGAGTAAAGGCACCCCTTAGGTGGAGAAGTGCCAGGCAACAGATCTATCGCACAGTCGTACGGGTAAACCTGATAAACCTGGTGGAGTGTGTAATTCTAGTGAGATGGGTGCCGCACAGAGTCCTGGCGGAAATCGGCTCGTCCAGTGGAACAGATGGAACACCTAATCGGGCAGCCAGCTCATTGTCCATAAAATTACCCTCAGCTCCAGAATCAATTAAAGCTGACACCTGATGAATAGTCTTATTAAATTGTAATGACGCCTGGAGGACGGAACGACCATCAGAGGGCAGCAATGTATTAGTGAAGCGCACTGTACGACCCTCCTTGGACGAAAAATGCCTCCCCTTCACTGGACACGAGGCTGGCACATGCCAGGTCGGAGAAGAGCTCGTGTGAGACAGTGTTAATTTCGTTGACTAAATATTTTCGTCATTATTTTCGTCACAAATATATTTTTGCGGACGAAAACGAAACGAAAACTAAAAAAGAAGGCACTGATGGAGACTAAAACTATGACTAAATTGATTGACATTATCGTCAACGAATAAAGGACGAGACGAAAATAGACTGTGACGAAAATCAAATCAGCAGACGGGAGAGATGCGAGGAATGAACAAAAGAACCGGCAAAACGGAACAGGCGAGACTGCATGAGAGAAGAGAACCAATCCGAACCTGACTTATTGAGACGTGAAGCGAAGGTTTTCAGTTTTTAAATGAGCTCCCGGGAAGACACGGCATTCGAAGAGGTGATGTCTAAAAGAGCGACAAAATGTCCACAGCTCACTTCACGTTTGAAGACGAACAAAACAAAACAAAGTGTAAAGCACGCGGAGCGCTCATTCGTGGCAAGAACACAACCAATTTGAAAAGACATTTACAGATGAGCCACACGGACATTTTCTCAAATGTAATTTCACAACGATGTTCTTTTGTTTATTGAGCTAAGCAAAATTGGAAGACTGCAGTGCGTAGATGTTGTAGCATTAAATATTACGAACTGAAAAGTACTGTAAAATAGCCCCTTCTTCAAGTTAGATGCTAATACGTAATATTATGATACATACATTTGATTAATACTAATGTTTAGTATATTTTATAATGTTCTACTTGTTGACAATATCACAAATATTTCTATATTAGTCATGTGAAACGTGTATGTTCACATCCTATCATTAAACATACTAATCTAGCAATATTGTAGTATTTAAAACATACAATATTGCTAGACAAATGAATACCTTATAAAATCTTGTTACTTTTTTTATCCACCCAACTTATTAAATATTTACTTTAAATGTATGCACTTATTGTTCAGCTCAGCTGTAAGCTTTAAGGTCCTGGACCTAACTTTATTTTTCTTTTATTGATGGTCAATTGGCAGCTAGTTATTGTTTACATTATCATGACAGTGTTTGTTGCTGCATAAAAGCTTTTGAATTGAAATAAAGACACAGTTGTGTTGAAATAAAGTTGAATTTGTGTTTTATATATTTTGGTTAAGTTTGTTTCCTATACCAGCTGTAAAAAATTGTCTAGTAAATCTGTTATTGATTTTAGTCTTATTTTAGTCGACTAAAATACCAAGCAATTTTAGTCGACTAAAATACCAAGCAATTTTAGTCGACTAAAATAAGACTAAAATTAAAACAAATCAGATGACTAAAACTTGACTAAAACTAAAAATAATTATAGTCAAAAGACTAAGACTAAAACTAAATTAAAATTTCATGTCAAAATTAACACTGGTGTGAGACCACGCCACCGATGCCAGGACCGGAGAGCTATCCAGTTTTCAACGTGGATGGCGAGGTAGACTAAACCATCGAGGTTGGGAGGCAGTTCAAGAAAATATATCTCGTTCTTGTTGTAGTCAATCAACCCATGAAGAAAGTGATCCCACTGCGCTTTAGCATTCCATCCGCATGATGTGGCGAGAGTGCCGAACTCAACGGAGTAATCTGACACAGACTGACCTCCCTGTTGAAGCAAAAATAACGCCCACGCCGCCTCTGTCCCAAGCGCAGAGCAATCAAACACCTTGCGGAGCTCCTCCGAAAACTCCTTAAACGAGCTGCAACACTGATGTTCATTGTCCCATATGGCAGTTCCCCCTTTTTCTCGCTTGTCCAATTAAAAGCGTGATGGTGAATGTCACCTTAGATTGCTCCATGGGAAACAGGAGGTCTGGAGTGAAAAAGTTAGTGAACATTGTGACAGAAATAAACGGCATGAGTTGGGCTACGCATAGTAAGGAGGAGGTGGATTAAGACGAGGCTGTACCCAGCAGCGTGCCTTGCTGTCTGAGGATTCGCAGGACATCAGTCTCCTCTGCTGAGTCCATATTGGTCAGTAGATTCTGTCAGGAACGTGAAGAGAGAGGACTCAAACGCAGAGGATAAGTGCAACAGTTAATTAGGTCTAACAGTAAATCCAAAATTAATCCAACGTGTGGTGACACACACATGCCGAAAACTGGTGTAACAACTCCAGCATAGGCGGAAATCGCGGGTGGGGGTTGGGGAATTCCGGACCCCCCCCCCCCCATTTGAGGGTTGTCCCCCCCTAAAATATAATTGTAATATGTGTATTGTAAATAATATAATGATATATAGTTAAACTAATTGTGTAAGTATTAAAACAATACAAATGCAAACGGAGCAACAACAACAAAAAAGTTTTAAACATCTCGAGTTCACCCTGCTTTGCCTCACATTGCTTTGGTCCACTGCCTGCTCCCCTTTTACCTCACCACCACTGGCACCGACACACACACACACACACACACACACAGTCCGGGACCGGGACCTGTGCGAGAAAACAACGTGTCATGTTTCAGTATTTGTGGAACTGTAGTAAGTCAAGCTTACTTTATTCACATTAAACATCGGATGACGTGATTATTTTCTCTTTAATATAAATGATGCTGAGTCATTAATAAATCGTGTCCAAAAAATATTATTGTTTACCAATTTAATTATATTATTGTGTACCACGTTAATTATAATGTTTACCCATGTTTTATACAGCCATTTACCTAGTTTGTTTAATAAAATCTTACACACACCCTTAGTGTACACATATACAAGTCTTGTACGTTAGATTAGACTAGTGCGGGTGCGCATTTATATTTTCCCGCTTTCACTATGATTTAGTCGGCTCATCGGGTGAGGCAAGGGGAGGCACAGTTTCCCCCAAATTGTGAGGTGAAAATGAGAAAGATTTAATGTTAATAAAATTCACTATTCATTTCAGTTCATGTCTCAGAATTTATTTAGTTTTGTTTGTTATTTCACAGTTGAAATTTCATCAAAGCTCCGCTTTTCTATCGCGAATGTGCCAAAACTGGTGATGTAATTACAACCGCTAAGTGAAAGAGAAGGGGAGGGGGAGGCCAGTGGAACCAATCAGCATCGAGTGTTCACTTTCAGCCCTGAGGAGTGCTGAGAAAAGTAACAACATAGAGGATGCTAATTCTGGAATATCCAGGGGGGCAGGGTTTCATATTATTTTGAAGCACCCCTGGGCGCCCCCATTGGCTAGCGGACCCCCACCTGCTGTTAGCATTCCATTGACTCCCATTCATTTTGGCGTCACTTTGACAGCGAATAAATTTACATCTGAGGCGTTTAAAGATTCCATTTGTCCATTAATTATTTCTAAAGAAACACGAAAATGTATAAAAGGCTCCATTACCTCGTATCTTAAGTTATGGTCCCGTAGAAGCAGTTTTTGTAAAAAAAAAAAATAGGCTAACGATTGCGTCATAACCAGCGACTCTCTGTCGCACAGTAGATAAATTACCGTATGGACAGGAGGAGAAGCTTGCAGGCAATCTTTTACTGTCTATGAGGCAATTGAGGGGAGGTGGAGGCATAAAGTCAAGGGAGATAATTAATCAGAATACTTACCAAAATTTGCTCCTGTTCACGCTCGCCTTCTCTGCAAGATTCGGAGGGTGATTCAGATTTCTCTTGGCACAGCGATTAGAAGACTTACAGGTTGCTCATGTGACATCTACGTCATCAAGTTCAGTTTGAGTCCCCCAGGAAGTGCGTGCTTCTAAATGTATTTATAATGAGTAGCGATTTTGAATATATTTTCTTTACGGTTTCTGACTAAAAGCTGCCAAAAAGCCATTTTAAAGTGGTTAAGCAAATAATAATAATAACAATCGGCAGGGTCCCCAGAGCAATACAATTAACATTAGTGTGCCTCCTCTATTTTAAACTTCACGAGCCGCCACTGGTCAGTTTATTTCATTTTATATAGTTAATCTAATATAACATCATACTAAGAGTGCAGTTGTTCTCCAGATACTAGCATAACAAATGTGATTTTGATTTTTATAAAAAATTAATAAACAAGAATTTAATATTAAGTGCATTTTAGGCACCATATTGCCTGGTTTAGCTCTATTTCACCGACGAAGAAAGTTGAAAACTAAGCTACAGCAGTAACAGCACTAATTGCATTTTTGAGAAACACACTGAGGAGGTGTTTCCTAACTGAATGAATCCACTTTTTGAACAAATCAGTCATTGGCGTAATAAATAATTATTTTTTGTTTTTTCCCCTCTTTCGAGTGTGTATGCCTTTATTTTGCTAGGCATGGCAAATGTCTTTATTAGGGCTGTCAAAAATAGCGCGTTAACGACGTTAATTAGTTGTTTGTCATTAATTACGTCAAATGTTTTAACGCATTTCACGCATGCGCAGTGTGACAAATTATTTAGGTCAGGAAAGTCTCGTCGATCTCTGAATTCTCAAGATAGTAAAAAACAGCGGCGAGCGCTGCGACGAAAACACAGAAGAAGCTTAAGGTTTTACCCCAGTTACTCTCAAATACATTCATGCCAAGCTCGATAAACAGAGACGACTTTGGTAGTTGATACGCTGGAGCTTCTTCCTGTTATAGTATAGAGTCCTGTGTTTCACAATGCCCATGCGCAGAACGCCTACATGCAATGCAGCGAAAATTACAGCTGTTTGAAAAAGCATTTGCATTTTTACTTGGTTTTACTGGCACTTGAAGCCTTCAGAACGTGAAAATATCGATCCTAAAGTATTGTGGCAGAGCAAATGAACACCTCCTAAAAACAAGAGTGCCCAGAGTGCAGAGGGCGCATGTTTGTGTTTATGAGTTCATTCTTTCGAGTTTCTCTATGCATAATTTCATAGATATGTGGCTATATTTAACCACTGGTTCACCTAAAACTCTTACACTATCTGTAGTTAAATGGCATGGTTTGATATAGTGCTCAGGTAAATTTGATTAAGTAAATGTTAAACTTTTGAAATTCAGAAAAAAAAGAACCACATATTGATGAATCAATACATGAAAATTATGTATCTGTGTCCTGTAATTTATCTTTTGGTACGCATTTCAGAAAAAAAAAATGGTTAGGATTCAGGTGTAATTGCAAATAGTGATTAATCATGATTAATCCACTGAAAATTCTGATTAATTTGATTAAAAATTTTAATCATTTGACAGCCCTAGTTTTTATATATGCATGTTTTAATTATAACTGTGAAGCAACAACATTGCTATTAAATGTGCTATATAAATAAATAAAAGTTAAGTTCAAATTCCATTGTATTTTGGTGACTTGATTGTGTAAACAACTTCAAAAACATTGCAACGAAAAAAATTTTTTTGAAGAATGTTTTGGTCAATTTAGTCAGATTTTTCATTGAACCAGAAAGAAAGTTTGAGAAGAAGGATAATGGAACGGTCTCAATGCAATAGTAAGACTTTCCTCTCTGTACACATATCCTCGTCTAGATGTCCAGAGCACAACAGCAGAAAAAGGTGAGGACACAGACACACAGCACAGTCACAATGACAACACAAAATCTACTGACAACAAGGGACAGACAAAGCAGGAAATATGAGGGAGAATGGGAACAAGCGACAGGTGAGGGCAATCAGCTCGTGATCTGCACACACCAGCGCCAATGTATCACAAATCAATATAAATATTCGATAAAAATTTTCCACTGACTTCATTCACAATCTTGATGATCTTCATTACATGTCAGTTATTTTAACAATATTAAATGGCTTACATCAACCAGCCGGATAAAATTCTCACACTACCTATTACCATACCTAAATTATGCAACCTGATCAACTGCACTCAAAGATAGAAATAGGCAAATAGAATAGTTTGAATTTGTTGTTCTGTAAAAGTTACAAATGAAGGCCTAGGATATGAGGCATCTGGCTGGGCTGGTATTAATTATAGACATATTTTGCTTCAGATAATTGATGAAGTCAATAGACCTTTGTTCCCAGCAAAACTAAACCGATCATACAGTTAGAGCCTGAGAAAATGGCTTCAGGAGGCAGAACTTGTGCATGGAATTGAAGACCAATTTAAATTCAATATTTCTTTTCTTGATTAAATTATGGACCTCACCCCAAAATTCAGAATAATTGAAATGAAAGTGCCAAAACAGAAAAAAAATTCAGTGAAAACAGGAGTGAACTCTCTCAATAGTGCCTCCGGTAGAACAGGTGAAGCCAGCAAAGGTTATCACTGACTCATTTATAATTATCATGACAATGTGCATAGAGTTTTTGAATTACAGATGATATTTAAGAACCTGTATTTTGAGTTTATGATCAAATGAAAAGCATGCCAACATAACCCCCAAATGGGTTAGGCATGACCAAGCATGAAATCAGTAAGAGTAGAATAAAGTAGCATGAAGGAAATGAAAATAGACTGTTTAAGGTACTTTAGCATTACTGACGGGACTGTGAGAGAATGTAGGACTAAAAAGCTTGGGAAATACAGCTCTGTAAAAGACCTGGTGGTAATAAATCTTCAGAATTCTGTCTGAAATCCAATCCAGGATAAACTTGTTAAGATACAGCGCTACAGTCCAGCATTTGTTATAGAAAAACTTGTAAAAGAGCTTTGCGAGCTTGTGTCCATCTATGAAACTTAGAACTTCTCTGCAGTATTTCTAATTATCCAGACCAATGAGCTCATCCTAAGGCTTAGTGCTGCAACTTTCCACTAATGCCATCATTTAGACAAGGTGTTCTCAGTCAATATTCAGTCACTGGTTTCATAAAAAATATCCTGTAGACCCTGTAATGACCCAGAAATGGCTTTATCTAATAGTATGAACATGGCAGCAGGGCGATTACAACTTCTAGACATCTGACCTGCAGATCTCAGAGGGAAAAGAGCTGTGTCTGCACACTTTTACGAAGTAAGGCCCAGAGACAGTCAGAATGGCCGTGCCCAGGGCATATTTGCACGAGGATCTGTTTCAAAGTCAAGATCGAGAATGGGCCTGGGTCAGCGATCTTTCTCGTGAACAAGGAAGTAGTTAAAGCCTGAATCACTGTTCACTAGAAAAGCCATTTCCAGAGTTTGTACTTCAGACTGAAGAACGTGAGCATCATTGTCCTGTAGAGAAGTTTGAATAATAATTATGACTCGGAAGTGGCCTGCGAGTGAACTGGAATAAGTAACCTTGTTCTACGATCTGCAAAACCTAACTAGGTCTGATATTACAGCGATAATTTGTTTGGGCCCGCACTGAGTTGGTTGGACGGGCCCAGCATGAACAATGCTTCCGTTGCCCGATCAAGCATTTAGCCGCCTGAGGGCGCTGTAGGACCTCTGTCGAACAGCCGAAAATAAACCATTGAATCACCACATTTCAAAAAGAATCTAAAGAGTCATCTTTTAGCCAGCTGTAGATTGTAAAATTAATTAAGGACACACATGATGCCAGCTTGTTTCGACAGTTCCTGTCCCGCTCTGTGATAGACTTAAGCCAAAAAGGAGGATAGAGAACTTCCTTTTTGTTTTAGAAGCATGTCAGCCACAAATGGTCAGTTGTCCCCTTTTGACCAGCTTCACTCAAATCCACAGTAAGAGACACAGGAAAAAGAGTATTTTACAGGACACTCTCTAGGCCTGCATTTACAAAGGATCTAAGGAACAGTGATAACCTTTAACTCAAGCAAATAGGATTGTAACGTTATGATTTTCACGGTTTGATAATCGTCTCAGAAAATATCATGGTTTTCACGGTATATATTAAACAATAATTCTTATCAGTGACGATGACTCTTAAAAGAAAAAGAACAGGTTATTTGAGTGAGCAAATCCTTTATTACAATAAACTTGGAACCATTTTAATGAAAGTATTGAAGTCTGCCTTCTGAATAAATAAATAAATTAATTAATTTATTTAATAAAATTAAATAAAAAAAGAACTGTGGTTTTTCTCAAATAAAACTAGGAAATGTTTACTTAATTTTTCTCCCAGAGCAGCCCTGGTGATGTTCAATGTTTATGTACGTAACTTAGATGCTGAAAACACCATTTATGTTTGCATACTTCAGTGTGTAGTAAATAAAACGGCGCCATTCAGAGACATGCAGAACCAAGCAGATTATTCATATAGCAGTCTTCTTGTGCACAAATTTTCACAGACAAATATCATATCTACTTTTGATTTATCCATCAGATTGTATGTTTTACATGACACCTTCTCTTTATACTGTAAATTCAATGTCCCGACTGCAACAGAATTCATGTTCACGACTGCAACAGAATTCCCTCTGCATCACAGAAATCATACAACATTATCTTATAACTTATTATAAATGTAACACACCTTTATCTGCACGCAGGGATGGTGTCCACGAAAATAAGCGAACATGTTGGAGCCACTTTACATCCACAGAAGGATCCATCCTTCTGCAAATTTTAACCTTTTTTTCGGCAGGGATGGAGCTTATATATATTCTATGTCTCTTTCGAAAATATGCAAATGTTTATGGTATGAAAACGGTGCACCTTCAAACCATGATAAACTGCCATACCGGTATTAGAGATCGACTGATATGGGTTTTTCTATAGCCGATGACGATGTTTAGAGGTCAGGGTCAGTTGATGGCCGATATGTGCTGCTGATTTTTAGGGCCGATATCTTGAGGTTTTCTCCTTCATTTGCATGCTAAAATGTCACACTAATAATAAGTGGATGCACAACATTTCTAAACGTATCATCATTTATTGAGGACTGACTTGAACCATCTCTCGAATCTTAATTTTGTGCACTGCACAGTATTAAAAAAAAAATTATCCAAAGTTAACCAAACAAATCAATAAACTGACCAAGTATTAAATATATTAAATATTTTTATATAAATATTTGTTTTATATATATATATACACTCACCTAAAGGATTATTAGGAACACCATACTAATACTGTGTTTGACCCCCTTTCACCTTCAGAACTGCCTTAATTCTATGTGGCATTGATCCAACAAGGTGCTGAAAGCATTCTTTAGAAATGTTGGCCCATATTGATAGGATCGCATCTTGCAGTTGATGGAGATTTGTGGGATGCACCTCCAGGGCACGAAGCTCCCGTTCCACCACATCCCAAAGATGCTCTATTAGGTTGAGATCTGGTGACAGTGGGGGCCATTTTTGTACAGTGAACTCACTGTCATGTTCAAGAAACCAATTTGAAATGATTTGAGCTTTGTGACATGGTGCATTATCCTGCTGGAAGTAGCCATCAGAAGATGGGTACATGGTGGTCATAAAGAGTTGGACATGGTCAGAAACAATGCTCAGGTAGGCTGTGGCATTTAAACGATGCCCAATTGGCACTAAGGAGCCTAAAGCGTGCCAAGAAAACATCCCCCAAACCCTTACACCACCAACACAACCAGCCTGCACAGTGGTAACAAGGCATGATGGATCCATGTTCTCATTCTGTTTACGCCAAATTCTGACTCTACCATCTGAATGTCTCAACAGAAATCGAGACTCATCAGACCAGTCAACATTTTGCCAGTCTTCAACTGTCCAATTTTGGTGAGCTTGTGCAAATTGTAGCCTCTTTTTCCTATTTGTAGTGGAGATGAGTGGTACCCGGTGGGGTCTTCTGCTGTTGTAGCCCATCCGCCTCAAGGTTGTGCGTGTTGTGGCTTCACAAACTCTTTGCTGCATACCTCGGTTGTAATGAGTACAGACAAGTACGCATATTGAGAAACGGCTAATGACAGATTTACATCCTCACTCTGAGACGAGAGGCTCACCAGACTCACGAAGCTGACTTTTTGACCTCAGGTCATGTGCTCCCCTCTCACTAAACATTCCAAAACACATACTCTTTCTTTGCAGACAAAATAAACACAAACTTGCATAGAGTTTCTGAAAGACATTCATTTATTACCAATGCTATTAGAGCAAAGATATTCACAAATAATGTGTTATATGCCTTTTTACAGTTTCTGTGCATTATAACCCTTTTAGTAGATAAATGTACCATGTCTGTGTAAGATATGTGAAGTTTAGTGCTGAACGCATGGTTGCGATATTTGCAGAACACTGATGTGAATAAAATGTTGATATTCTGTACCATACTCATGTTACAACACTTTATTGAAGTTATTACCAAAAACTCACAGGGATATTCCTCACTTGAAAGACTAAGCATCTTGTTAATTTATACATGAAAAAGGAACAGTACGCCGGCCTGAGACTCACACCCACAACCCTAGGGTTAGGAGTCAAACTCTCTAACCACTAGGCCACAACTTAATTATGGTGCAGCAGGCTTTGTTCATCTACTGTAAGTGGCTACGAGCAGGCTCTTCTGGACCATTCTAAGCCAAGGTTCTGGTGAGAGCCTGGTGAGGCTGCAAATCCATTCGCTCTCTGTGCTGGCCTTTGATAACTCATTGGGCAGAAGGGTGTCAGGACCCAGAGCATCTCCATTCTCCTCTGATCCACCTAAACAGATTATAATGCTTGTTGCAGATGAGGGATGCTGATTCTTAAGTGTAAAACACAACAGAGGATCAAAGTACTGCAGGGAGAGTTAAATGTGCAAGACCTGTGCCAGCGTTAGATCACTCAAGCCCAGCTGCTCATTGTGCCCATCTGAAGCATCTGCCCATCTTACTGCCTAATGTCATAATTTACGAACAGTCATAATTTAAATAAAAAAAAAATAAATAAAACTATAAATTGTTTTCACAATAAAAAATATTTTGTGTTTATTATATCATAGTTCTATTATGGATTTCATATTTTAAGAATGAAAGATAGTTTTTAGATAGTTTCAATGTGATGTGTATCAAACAAAAGGGTGAAAAAACCCTGATGTATTAAAGTGCCATTCATTTGCACAGAACTAAAATAAACATCTTGACCACAAGATAATATTCTATTCTTTTCAGACATATACTGTATACTATATACACAATGTCTGTAAAACTCAGTGGATTACATAAATGGAACGTTATCATTAAATCAACTTGCTTAAACTAAGCATGAATCTTTCCACAGCTTGAAGTTTTAAGCCAAGTTATTCACAGTGTCATGTAATCTGAAGAACATTATTATAACTGTAAACTTTGAGATATGTGTTTATAATGCTCACATCCAGTTTTATGAAATATAGCTGTTGACTTTCACAAGCATAAATAATTTAAGAAAGGAATATTGAAGGCCTATGGAAGAAAAAGTACTGCAGGCTTGTTTTGATCTGTCTTTCTACAACATGGTTAGTTCTTAAGATATTTTGCAGGTGAATTTTGAACATTGCCAGGAGTGTTTGGTTTGTCATCTATGAAAGACAAAAAAAAAACACAATATGAAAAGTGTTTAAATCCATTTTCTGCATTCTGACTCTTTCTGGGGATTATAATCCATTCTACCCTTTATTTTGGTATACCTCACTTATTTCTTCCTATTCTTTTGTCACTTGTATCTATGTTTATCATGTTGTCTTTTATTTGCTTTTATCTTGGTTCCAGTTGTTTCCTGTCATGCATTGTGAAGTGTGTAGTTGCTTTGTAAAGGCCAGGAATTAAATTGTGATTCACACTCAAAATTCAAAAGTTTACTATTGTTTTATTTTATTAATGTTTAAAAAAGATGTATGCAACAAAACGTGACAACAAACAAGACGAGAAAGTGTGGTGTGAGCGACCTACTAAAAGACCAAACCAAATAACCACATGTTTTCATCAACACCCTTAATGCTGCACGCGAGTATGGACAATTATTGAAAATACTTTTACATTTTTAATGCATTAAATTATATTATCAGCACAAGAAGTTGAGTAAGATTTTCTGAAAACACTGACATCATTGCATCACAAAACCACCTCTGAATAGAACCCTTTGAATATGTGACCTGATATAAGCTGTCAGCAGTTGCAAAAAGAAAGCAAAATGTTATTTTAACACCCACATATCCTTTCTTTATGATACTCTGTGTGGGTAGAATTTTATCGAAATGTGCATGCTGTCACATTGTGCACAAAACACTAAACACTTGCATGTCTGTGAATTAATGCATGTCTGAGACACAGCTTACAAAAAGAATATAAAAATAAATAAAAGCTGGTGGTTGACTGGGCAATTTCTTTTTTTTTTTTTTTTTTACACATGTCTGTATAATAATATAATATATTAATAAATAATATAAAAAGCACAATGCATCAGTATGACCTTTTGAGACAGAGCAACCTGCCAGTCTCTTAGTGCTGGTGCAGATCTAACATGGCTCCAGCTTCATTACAAGTCACTTCCTGTCTACCTATAAAGCTATTCTGCCCCGCTGCTCCCACCGTACTTACAATCAGAATGGTCACCCTAACACACAACACATGTCCATGACCCCTGGCTTTGGGTGTGACTGAAGCCAACAGGGTTTAAAGGAAAGACATATAAAATACAGATAAAATGACATTGTGAAAGGACAGGAAATCAGGATGTTCTGCTTGCTTCGACAAGTCTCCATTTGAGCTTGACATGTTCATGTGCAAGGGTCAACAGGCTATCGTATGCAATCAGGGCATTCACGTAAATCACTTCTGCTTACCAAAAGATTGTCCAGAAAAAGATCTGAAGACCCAGAACATTTCTTTAAGCCAAATACAAAAAAAAAAAAAAAAAAGCTTCACATACAACAGCATTGCAACAAGCTCTGGTAAAAAATAAAAAATAAAATAATTAAGATAGAGAAACGGAAATACATTTGGATTGCATATTATAAAATACCAGAAAATAAAATATAAATATAAGATTTTATGAGAAAGTTTAGTTTTTTACAAGTTTACAGTTTTTCGTATGAATTCATACAATTATCATCATTCCAAAAAAGTACACATAATGAAAGACACAGTATGCTTTCTTTTAGAAAGAGTTTTTTTTTTTTTCTACAGTAAAAGTCGATAACACTCCCCTGAAAATTCTTCTGGAGACTTTGATGAGTTGTAGATACAGACTGCTGACAGATGGTTTTTAGAAAGCAGAACAGACTATTTGCTAAGAGATGTTAGAACGTATTCTATCCAGACAGTAGGATAGATGAGGTGACTTTTCCTGTCAATAGCTTTTATGAACATTATATGCAGCAGTTGATTATTATTAATTTCATAATTTCAGTCTATACATTTTCAGAAAAGTACACTGCTAGTCTACTCCCTTATAGTAAAAAAATGGAAGCAGCAAAGCTGATGACGCAAACTTTCATCATTAGACATAATTTTTATGTTGTTTGTAATGGTATGCGTGGTATTTATTTAGGTGGACGAAAGTCCTGCATAAGAGGGTATTTTCCAATGCAATGTATGAAACAAGGACTTATTAAAGTCATTCCACACCACCCTAGAAATAAAATGATGTTTATATATAGGAAGTATAGGTGTGATAAATGCACAGTACATGTATTTAGCTCTGCACTATTGGCAATTGTCATCATTCTCTTTTTATGTAATCCAACCTATCTCAGACCTCATCCCACATCCTGTTCTTGTTCAAGGCCTGAGTAAGCAGTTCAACACAAGTGATCTGCTGCTGTAATAGAAAAATACTTGATAAATGATAAAGGATTAATCACTTTACCATTTTACTCCCTAATCACAAAGGTCATTTTATTCAACATCAAAATTAAAAGGCCCCTACTGTATGTTTTAGCTCATGCCATAATCATATTGTTATGTGTTCTTAATGTTTTATTTGATCTACAGTGACCCCAAAAAGTATTTAAACCACCAATAATCTAAATGCCATGTGTCATTTCTCAGAATTAAGGAAACCACAGCTGCATTTCATCACAACAATTAGTCATGTCCACTTCAATTTGATGAGCAGAATGATAGCTACAGATCTACCACAGCTGCATTTCATTACAACAATTCAAAGTCATATTCCACTACTATTTGAGGAGCAGATACTGTAGATAGATAGATCAGTTGCTGATCTTTCATGGATGTGGGTTTGTGAAATTATCTGTGGTTGTTTTTTGTGTAAACAGGGTCTTTAAAATCCCTATCATTCACTTAAATTTGTCACCCACTATTCTTCTTCGAAGAAGTCTTGCCATGCTTTGTGTCTGTAGTCCGTAACGCCTGTTGTCCTTAAAACACCAAACAACTGGGCTATTAAGGTTATACACGCTCCAGCTAAATAGGCTTCGATGATTTGCCTTTTTTGGGCATTTGACAAATCAACAATTTCACCCACAGCTTGTACTAAAGAATGCTGAACACAGCTTATACAACATACAGAATAGACAACAAATATATAAATAAATGAAAATCACAGCATTTGTTTTTAATATCACAATAACCACTATAATGGAGAGTGTTCACATTATTTTGTGCCTAATGTCATTTAAAGATCATTTTCTATACTAAGGACGTCCGCATGGATTCTAATGACCTCCTGTTCGCATGTATGTGAACTAAACGTAAGAACAAAAACACAAACAACTGGCATTGTGCTTGGATTTTCATATAAGCTTCAATCATGTTTAATATTCTTGTTAATCAGGTGATAGTTCTTATCTATTTTCTAAAATCATGCTTTGCTGGGTGCATGAGATTCTGTGAACAGAGCATTCCTTTCCGTGCCTTTGGTATCACTGTCATGATGTACAAATCTAATGTGATGCACTGGTTCTAACAATAGTATGAACATTCTATTCTAAAACAAACGACATGCTCAGTTGAGATAGTATCTCTCAGTACAAGAAGTTCTCCACCGCATAGTTCTTCGGGTTTGACACTTGAAAAATGTTGGCATTGGAAATACTAAACCTGATTTAAAATGTGACATCAAACAATTACAAAAAGTAGCAAAGATTATATGTATCATGATGTGAAGAATTACAGCAATCCAACGATAGGCAGTGCTTTTATTAATCTCTGTATATGTTCTGTTCGCTGTTGGTCTGCTAATGCCGGTTTTTGTTTTGGGATCACATAAATCAGATCTTAATATCACCGCTTTCATAGAAATGAACTGAATGATGTAAACTTTTCCTATCTAACACTATTATTGCACTGTTTCCACAACTCCCCTGAATCTCCTTAACGCATAATCACCATTTTAGACTACCAGGTGCTGAAGACTAAAAGATTTATTGCCATACTCTTAAAAGCCTTATGGCTATATTCAGTAAAATACTCTAGAAATGGTTCACATTCTGTTTAAAATCTTCCTGGGTCACCAAAAGTCAAATACCTTTAAATGTAAAAAAAATTAATAAAAGCGGTGGTGACACCCTGCCATAAGAGAGGTTCTTGGATCGAAAGAACTGTTAAGCGCTGGGTTGATTCACAGAACAAAACCACTATCTGAATCTATCTGCACTGCCTGGGGTACAAAGCCATTCTAGCATTGCTGAAGCTAATGAAAAGGACACAAAGGTAAACAGATCCTAACCGGTCTTGCACTGAGAGAGAAAATACATATATATATATATACTGTGTATACAAATGAAAATTATAGATAAATATAAGTACTGTGCTGCAGAGTAAAAGGCATATGTGGTGGGAACTGCATGCACAATTACCCCTATGTGCACTCACCCGCTGAGAGCCGTCCTCAACCAACAGCAACCCCTGCTTCTGCTCTTCCTCTACAGAGAGGAACTGCATGAAATGGCTCACTGCTTTTTATAAACGTTGGAAAGGTGCCCATAACACAGCAACAAAAACAACCTTTTGATGTTGGCAAGCTGAAAAGCCAGAATGCGGTTGGGTCAGGAGGTCAGACTTGGTGTGGCCACATCAAGGAAGTGTCTTATAGACAGGGAAGTTTAGGAGAAAATGGGAAATATCCTATTTCCACAACACAGGGAAAGGAAAACATGAACACAATAAAAAGACTGACCTTGTTTCACACTTATCTTCATCTACAGTATATGCTAAATGGATCGCCTCAGTCTGTGCAGTGACCAAAACATTAGATGTAATTATTAGATATGGCCTGAATATATATCAATTGATTGGCAAAACAAAAGGGAAACACTAAATCTGTCTCCATAGGCAGCCACTCATTTCAGTCAAAAATCTATATGCAACAGTTTGAAATTATTAATGAAAATAAAATAATGTAGGTGAAAGGCTTATGTGCATTCATAATGTATGTCCTCACACACAGCTTTTTATGAAGTGCATTCTCATCTTTAAATGTTGGAAATATATTCATTTTTGAGAACAGCACTGTCGATGGTCTATTCCCACAGCAGGCCGAAGTGCTGATTATTTAGTGATAGTCCAATTTATTCTCATCTTAATCATGGCAGCTCTTGTCACCGCCCCCCCCCCCCCCCCAAAAAAAAAACAAACAAAAAAAAAACATAAAAGATTCACACTTAGTGTCAGTCACTCTAGTGCTCAGTCACTCTAGCCCCTCCTGTCATCGGGTTGTGAATTATATTAAGGGAATCTTGAAATGAAAATGTTTCCCTCATGATTATTTTAATCTCCAAGGGATACAATTCCTATATGGGAGTTGTAAATGCCAAGGGTTTTTGAATGCTGTCTAGTACAAATAATACATTACAAAAAAAGTTTAACACTGTGGCTTTGAAATTTTGCAATGTGAGTGATGACGACTGTTAAAGTCACCATTTCATGCCAAATTTAAATGGTTAAAAAACAGCATACTATTAAAACAAGCTGAATCTGTTGTAATCTGATACAACTATTTATAATGCAAAGCTGAAATGTTTCCGAACAAAAATGCGTTTATCTTTCTTATCAAACAAGTTCTAAACTGAGGCATAGTTTTGATTCTTATCAGAGCGTTTTTTTTTTTGTTTTTTTTTGACGACAATCGTTTGGAAATGGGTTAACATAAGCAATGGGTTTAACAAGTAACTAAGGAAGATAAGTGCACATTTGTCAATAGTACACATTGTATTTTCTAAAAATAACATTTCTAAGTTGAGAGGCATCTGTTATTGCAATGTGGTGGACTTGGAAAGGGTTACCAAAACAAGGCTAAATACAGGTGGTGTCTGTTGACTTTAGTTAACCCTCTATTGCTTTATGGCTTTAGTTAACCCTCTATTGCTTTACGGCTTTAGTTAACACACTACTGCTTTACGGCTTTAGTTAACCCTCTACTGCTTTACAGCTTTAGTTAACCATCTACTGCTTTATCCTGTACTATATGGCACATGATAAAAATGTTTCCACATAATTTCTTGGTCTATTTGGGAACATTTTATTGATAAAACATTTTTTCCTTCACTTTTTCTCTGCAGTGAAAAAGAGGTATGTGTTACACTCTTTGCACATCACTTTGGGAGTTCCTGTGCCCATTAGGTCCCTGCATCTTCCCATTTTGTCACACATTACCGTCCAAGTGGACATCCTGGTTAGTAATGGGTGCTGTGGGCCCCTGCTTCCTTATCGCACAAAGAAAAACTCAATTTCTGGACGTGCAAAATAAAATACAAAAACTTCATGAAACCTGACAAAAGCCAAACATACACACCCATATTTGTATGTACAGTTCATGTCATTTTTAAGTAAGATTAAAGCAAACAATCTTGCCTTCTGTGACTCTGTGACCATGTGTCAGAAGAGGACATCTCGTTTTCAAATGGTGCTTGATAGTGACTCCCACACCGCATAATACTCTTATTTGATACTTTCTGACCATTTGTTGCTATCACTTAAAGAAACATGTACTTAACATTGGGCTTAAGAAAACATTCCATTGCCTGAGTGCTGTAGAGGATTAAAGACTCACTGTAGAAACACCTAGTCATCACGAGGTGTTCACTGCCTCAAGCACTGTTAAAAGAATTTTAGGACAAACAACATGCCTACAACATATTAAATGAAGGAATGTTCTCACTCTTGTCCATTTGCATTGCACACAGAAATAATATGCATTTAATTGAACAGAAAACATTTAATTAAACTATTTTTTTTTTTCTACAATTAAAACCCTTGTTTGACTATTCCAGTGTCATTTCCTTGAACAACACCAACATCACAATATAATAGGAAAATTAGCCGGATTTTTTATCTTTTTAATATTAAGTATACCAAGAATGAATGAGTGTTCCAATTCTTCTCCAAGAGCGAATATTTCCCAGGTATCCTGAGAGAATGGGGAGGAAATAACACAACCATCTGTGTGCTACTCCAGCACATTTACCTATATATATATATATATATCTGTCAACAACAGTTGCAGAAAGTAGGGCAACTCTGTGACATCTCACACTTGTTTATACTGTCTTTTCCTTTCCTGCTTGGTCCCATTATTGTGCTCATCTTGGCTCACAGCCCTGCCTCCTCTGTCATGCATTCAACCACCCTTTACAAGTCTCTTGCTCTATAGATGTTTGTAATTTGACATAAAAATGTATCTCACTGACTTTTTTGTTGTACAGTGTGTCTGTAACATCATTGTCTCATTCCATTCCACACATGTATATTACCTCAGAATAATTAATTCTCTGCCTGACTTCTTACCATCAGTATAGTCTCTGAAAATGACTATTTTTAAAATAATAGCAAGCCATTTAAAAAAAACTTACAGATTAATTACCCTTTTCACCTATGACCTATTCAGGGGTGTAAAACTCAATTCCTGGAGGCCCGGAGCACTGCAGAGTTTCAACTGAACCCTAATCAAACACACCTGATCCAACTGATCAAGTCCTTCAGGCTTATTTGAAAACTACACGATATGTTTGTTGGAAGCAGGGTTGGAACTAAACTCTGCAGGGCTCTGGCCCTCCAGGAACTGAATTTGACACCCCGACCTATATTTAGTTTATAATGGTTATAAACAGAACACTACATATAGAGTAGAGTTGATACACTGTAATTCCAAAAACATTGCCACCATATATTATTATTATTATTATTATTATTAACTTTATGGCAAATGTTTTTAAAAAGAGCCCACATTTTAAACACACGCACACATACATACACACACATGCACACACACTCGTTTACTTAGTTAAGTAAATGGTTTAATGGTTTTTATACTGTACAAACTGTATTTTCTATCAGCCTACACCTAAACCTACCCTTTACAGAAAACTTTCTGCATTTTTACAAAAAAAAAAAAAATACCTTTGTTTACTTCATTTTTATACCAGTTTTACAAATGAGGATGTTCCCAAAATACGTTTTTTGGAGATTGTCAGGTTAAGCTCACTTTTGGGAACAAATGTGTTCCCAAAATATGGTTAAGTAGGTTTTTTTTTTTTTAAGTTAAGTGTTTTTGTTCACTATGAACAGACAATGCATATAGATGTGTCCTTGAATATATCTTCAATATTACTAGCACCTTCACATTAAGGCTTAAAGGCCTTAAGGACCAGACATAAGTAAAAAGTTTAGGCTCTTTCATAACCATTAATGTCAAACCCAGATCAATATATAATAAAGATCCAAGATAATAAAGTCAACGTTTCAAGGGTATGAAAACTAATGATACAGTGTTTTTAAAATACAGTACGTATGCACTTCACGGAAACAGTGAGTGCCATGTAATGACCAAAAGAGACTGCCTCTCATCTACACACCCGCCATCACCCTATATGGTGCTGATAAGACTGGATTCGGAGCAAATTCATCAGAGGCAAAGACTCACAAAATAGCTGCAGACAGACAGACATAAATTAAGACTGAGAGAATAGCTGCAGGCAGACATATATATATATATATATATATATATATATCAGAGTTTCCGCTAGAAAAAAATGGTGCCGGTCAAAGTGACCGGCAGAGGTTTCCTTTTCCCGGACATTTTGATGATATGCCGGTCAAGTAGCTATCGCCTCTTAATTAGTCAAGGTGAGGAAAACTGGAGGCAGGCTATGTAACGTAAAAAATGACATAATCAGGCCGCCGAATGCAACATGTTTATTAGCCTAACTTTCAAATAGACGAAAAAAAAAAAACATTTTCTACTATGGTTCATTTCTTCAATCGGATGTATTTGCGATCCATTCCAGTCTAAACAAACAAAGCATATGTTTCGTCTTGTTTCTAGAGCTGTAATCGGGCCTTAAAAGTTAGGCCCGACAGGACCCGAGCCCGACAGGTTTCGGCCCGAGCCCGACAGGTACATTTTGATTGACAGCTTTTTTAAAGCCCGAACCCGTTTACAGCCCGACATTATTCAAATGTGCGCACGCACACAGCTCTTTTGCCTTTTGCCAACAATGAGCAATTTATTCATGTTTTAACATAATTTACTCATAACTAACGTAGACTAGACCACTTGGAAGTTGGAATAAAGAAATAAAATAAGTCCTGTGTCACGTTCTAGACATAGGCTCATTTAACCTATAAATAGACCAACGCACCAATAAAAACGAGTCATTGAAAAAAATTAAATTAAGATACATTTTAAATTAAGATGGGTATTTGGCAATAACGAAATTAAGATAAAGGCTCCGCCGGATTTGCTTTATTTAATAAAAGAATAATGCCAACATTAGCGTAAATACTCTGTCAACATTATGCATTTAAGACTCAATGAATATTTAGTTATCATTTGAAAAACCTTTACTCACAGAGATTAGGCTCGGTCTACATGTTTTTGTGGAAGAAAATTATTGAATCCACTGTAGATGTCTTCACCGCGTTCCTGCGCTCACTGATGGTGCGTCATTATTCACTCATTATAGACATGGTCAAAACTTTTCCACACCTCGCTCAGAGTTTGCTTTAGTTGCTGGTGCAACCAAAACGTAATCACTAGAGGCAAGCCTCCGTTACACCTGCTCAGCATTCGTTTTCGCATCCTTCTCGCGCTAATCGAAACACATCACATGACCGCTCGTTTACCTCGCAAACCGGAGCGCAAGTCCGAGCCCGACCCGAGCCCGCGTAAGATGATAGAAATTAAGCCCGAACCCGACCGAACCCGTTCGGGCAAAGATCTTCAGCTCTACTTGTTTCATTAAGATAATAATTCATAAATGCACGCATAATTATCAGTTAACTTGATAAAAGTTGCAGATATGTTTTACATGCATGCACAAACAAATGCCTTTCAACTTATGTGTGCAAAATTCAGAATGAAATGAATGTGCAGCAATTTGTACAAATAGAGATTCTAGGTCTACTATACATGTTGTAGCCATTAAATAAGCTTATTTAGTTTAATATTTGTTAAAATATTATAATGTTATTTTTTAATTTATGTTGATTATGAAAAGTGAACCGCACGAGTAAGATAAGATGCGCAATATCGAGAGACATGGAGCGGGTCAGACATGATTTTGACCACTTAATTAAGCTTTGTTTAGTAGAAATACTTTTTTGAAGTGAATTTCGTTTTGTATAAATTGTATCTTAATTTTAGTAATTTTTTTTATAAACCAATTGCCTGGATTTAATACATAAGAAGCAAATATAGCAGACGACAGGCCTAATCATGCAGGCGCCCTCGCGGCCACTTGCATTGCTAGTGAACTGGAGTGCATCTCATCCTAATTTAACGAAACTCAGCGTAGGCCTCACAGACATGAAATATATCTTAAGAAAGCTTGAAATGTCTTTTTAACAATTTAAAACGAATTTTTTTTTTACCTATGCTAATTACACATTAAATTCAAGTAGGCTACTGAGTCGCTGTCCTCAGTGCCCAGAAAAGCGCTGAAATCGAGATGAAAGGGGAACCCGTTTTTTTTTTTTTTTTTTTTTTGGCTTATTTTAACTGGCCCATCCAGTTTTCTGGAGGCCCACCTACAATCAAAATCCTGGCGCCGCTAGTGCTTCGCAGCGGTCTGATATCAAGAAATAACAGACCGCATTCCACATTGGAATTCAACCAAGCCATGTAATAATGTTTAATAACTTTCAAACGAGCCTGTTCCTTCATAACATAGCCAAAGTTCGGTGTATTTTTGCTTTATACATTTTAGGCTTATTCTCAAATTCAGATTGTGTTAGGGGGGGCGGGATTATTAGGCAATTTCATTCGGACAATTTGACCGGAGAGATTTAATTTTGTCGGACATTTCATTTTTTTTTCCGGCCAATGTCCGGCAATTACCGGACAACGGAAACCCTGATATATATATATATATATATACAGTACAGACCAAAAGTTTGGACACACCACAAAGTTTTCTTTATTTTCATGACTATGAAAATTGTAGATTCACAGTGAAGGAATCAAAACTATGAATTAACACATGTGGAATTATATATGGAATTATATACATAACAAAAAAGTGTGAAACAACTGAAAATATGTCATATTATAGGTTCTTCATAGTAGCCACCTTTTGCTTTGATTACTGCTTTGCACACTCTTGGCATTCTCTTGATGAGCTTCAAGAGGTAGTCACCTGAAATGGTCTTCCAACAGTCTTGAAGGAGTTCCCCGAGAGATACTTAGTACTTGTTGGCCCTTTTGCCTTCTGTCTGCGGTCCAGCTTACCCCTAAACCATCTGGATTGGGTTCAGGTCCGGTGACTGTGGAGGCCAGGTCATCTGGCGCAGCACCCCATCACTCTCCTACTTGGTCAAATAGCCCTTGATGCCTTCAGTGTGACTCTACAATTTTCATAGTCATGAAAATAAAGAAAACTCTTTGAATGAGAAGGTGTGTCCAAACTTTTGGTCTGTACTGTATATATATATATATATATATATATATATATATATATATATATATATATATATATATATATATATATATATATGTATATATATATATATATATATATATATATATATATATATATATATATACACACACACACACACGCACACACACACACACACACGCACACACACACACACATAAACACAACATACACTGTCTTTGCACTTGTAATTTTCAGGACAGGTTGCTGTTCTCTTGCAGGATCTGGCAAGATTAATAGTTATTGTTATTGAATTCTGTTAAATGGCACTCAAGTGGCACACAATAAACCTTCATTCAAATGCCAGCAATGGCAGTTTTTCAGGAAGGTGGGACAAAGGAGATTAATCATGAAGGTTATTCATAAGTGTTGATTTGCTATGGAACATTAGCTTTTGGAAATCATAATACATGAAAAAACTAAAGCCAGTTCAATATTTTCTTAGAACACCACAATCTTCCCACCTGCAACTGTCCGACTCATTGGTATTACAACTTTTCTCTAGAACATTTCTACATGCTCCTCCTCTCCTTGAGGAATTCAGCTCTCATACTCTAAGAGGATCAACGCCTACAGCAAGTCACAGCCCCTATGATCTTAAGCCAATGCATACCAAGCCAATTTGAACCAACATGAAAACACAACTCCCTCTGCAGAATTCACTGGTGGCCATGTCTCCATAGAGCACATACTGGAAGACCTCTTTACATTTTTTGTTTTTACCAGTGCCCTTTACAATTTTGCCAGCCAGTATCTGGATTTCCTGATGATGGTGTGTTGGACTTTATTTATATCTGTAAGGTCAGAGAGATATAAGGAACATAAACAGTTGATTCCAAAGAAACTGTCCACATGCATATCAGTATTCAGCACTGAGTTTGGTTAGGATTTCTCATACAACATATAAGGCCTGTCAAGTCCTACTCTACAGGGATTGAAGCCAACTGTAAAAATGTCACTGACTCCCAAAAACCACAATATACAAACTCCAACAGATTTCATTTTCCAAGTAGGTTTTGAAACCTGCCACCACTGCCAAAAGTACCAAAAATAGGTTAAATAACCATGGTGTTGGTGTGCTTGACTGGCCAAAAAACTCACCAGACCGGAAACCCCATAGAGAATCTATGGGCTATTGTCAAGAGGAAAAGGAAAAACAAGAGACCAAAAACTGCAGATGAGCTGAAGGCCACTGTCAAAGAAACCTGGGCTTCCATACCACCTCAGCAGTGTCGCAAACTGATCACCTCCATGCCACGCCAAATTGAGGCAGTAATTAAAGCAAAAGAAGCCCCTAAGTATTGAGTACATGTACAGTAAATTAACATACTTTCCAGAAGGCCAACAATGCACTAAAATGTTTTTTTTTTCTAATTTTCTTATGAAGTATATTTTTGTTAAATGTGAGCCAAAATCACCACAATTAAAAGAACCAAAGACTACTTCAGTCTGTGTGCATTGAATTAATTGTATACATGAGTTTCACAATTTGATTAGAATTACTGAAATAAATAAATGAATCTTTGCCACAATATTTGCCTCATATATATATATATATTAGTGCTGGGCCGTTATCGGGGTTAACATGCTGTGTTAATGTGAGACTCTTATCGGCTGATAAAAAAAAATATTGCCGTTAATCTATTCTCAAAGTTGGGTTAGGAGCTGGGTCTATACTACGCGAGCTATGATGACTTTCACCTTGATATTTTAGCGCGGATGTATACCTAGCCGAATCTGTAGGGGGCGAGAATGAGTCTTTAAACCTGTGTGTATGCCTACTGTGAAATTACCACATCAAACGTGACGTGCTAACATGGATGCAGCTAAGATGCCGCCGGGTTTGCTTTTTTTTTTAAAGAAGCTTCCCAATGGAAACCTTGACAAGATTCGGTATATATATATATATATATATATATATATATATATATATATATATATATATATATATAAATAATTGCCTTAATTTCTATCGCTGTGTGTAGAATTATAATAAATAAATGAATACTGTACTTTAATTCAGAAAAGAGCCATTAAATTTACCAGAAGTGACAGTAAAGACATTTATAATGTTACAAATTGATTCTATGTTAGATAAATGCTGTTCTTTTAAACTTTCTATTCTTCAAAGACATTGCTGTTTGCATAACATTTTATATGTAAAACACATGACATGGTCATGTTGAAACTTTTTGGTCTATCTCACTTGAAGGGAATGGAATGTAATTCCTTGTTGTTCCTGTTTAATCTCAGGTTGACCAGTTTCTCCAAAGGGATTTAAAATTAAGGTATTTAACTTAATACTTTAACTTATCTAGGAGACATTATGTTTCCCAGAGCACTTATCAGTACATTTATTACTTGGACCTAGAGCAATGTGTGCTAACAGCTCTGCTGACCAAGCATTCTCAGTTATTTTTCAGTTTATAGATCACTCTTACCACAGTTTTTGGATCATGAGTCCAGACTGAATCCTCAAGGATTATGCAACGATTATGCAATTATGCTAACAATTGGTAATGGCATTAGATTGCTTTTTTCATTGAAAAAGATGGACCTTTGTGCACTTTTGGCAAACAAGCTACTTTTTAATTGCCTTAGGAACTGCTGGTACCATGTATTCCATAAACAGAAGTCTCAAATAATGCAGAGACAGAGACAATGCCTCATTGTACTAAAACTGTGTAAACCAAAACAGTTTTGTTCATTAAAATGAAGCTGAAATAAAATATACATATTAGATGAATAACTTAAATGAAAATTGAAATGTAATAAAAAAATTATTATAATTACAATTATTATAATATATATATATATATTTTTTTTTTCTTTTTTTTTACTCAACGGATAATCATTAAGTTAAGACAGCTTTATTTGACAACTGAACAAACAATCACCACACCCTTTGTTTTTGGCAGCTACTTTATTCACTCTGAAACCACAGATGGCAAAAACAAATTAAATCTGCTGCTCCCATGAAATTTCTGTAAGTGACTAGTGATCCTGAAGGCCTTGATTAGCTGGTTCAAGTGTGTTAAATTAGGCGGGAGCTAAACTTTGCTGGAAGGTGGCCCTCCAGGATCAGGACTGGTCACCCCTGCTGTAGCCCCATTCCTAAGTCACATTCCCACTTCTACATACACCCTCCTTCTACAAGATAACGTTCAAAAGAAGGCATCTTAGTCAGAATCACAGACCCCTGCTCTAATATCTCTGCAGACAATACACTGCCTCATCTTACCTGCTCTTCACCTCATACCCACATTGTAACACATAGTCCATGGCCATCAGAGAGCACATAGACAAACCACACATAGTAGAGAACGAGGTGAAGAAAACTATTGATCACTACTCTTATCTCCATGTTCCAAGGGTACTCAAAGTCCACCCGCTAATTTTCATACAGACTAATCAAACTCTACAGTAAAACTGGTACCATGGTCACAAACAGTATGGCTATATGCTGAAGTATATTGCAAGATTTATATATATATATATATATATATATATATATATATATATATATATATATATATAGTACAGACCAAAAGTTTGGACACACCTTTTCATTCAAATAGTGTTCTTTATTTTCATGACTGCGCCAGATGACCTGGCCTCCACAGTCACCGGACCTGAACCCAATCCAGATGGTTTAGGGGTAAGCTGGACCGCAGACAGAAGGCAAAAGGGCCAACAAGTACTAAGTATCTCTCGGGGAACTCCTTCAAGACTGTTGGAAGACCATTTCAGGTGACTACCTCTTGAAGCTCATCGAGAGAATGCCAAGAGTGTGCAAAGCAGTAATCAAAGCAAAAGGTGGCTACTTTGAAGAACCTAGAATATGACATATTTTCAGTTGTTTAACACTTTTTTGTTATGTATATAATTCCACATGTGTTAATCCAAACTTTTGGTCTGTACTGTATATATATATATATATATATATATATATATATATATATATATATATATATATATATATATATATATATATATATAACACTTTAGAATAGGTAACACTTGTTAACTATTAACTACGACATTTCTCTCAATAAATTCTTAATTTGTTGCTTATGAATAGTTAGTAAGATAGTTTTTAGGTTTAGGTATTGGGTAAGATTAGGGATATAGAATAAGGTGAAGTAGAATAAGTCATTAATAAGTTCTTAATTAGCACTAATACATGACTAATAATCTAGTATTATGTATTTCAATAAGCAACTAATAGGTGTTACCTATTCTAAAGTTTTACCATTTTTATTTGTTTGCTGATATTTATAATAATATCAGCAACAAATAGACAGTATAAATTGCCTTTTAGGTGCTTTATAAATAAACTTGCTCTTGAACTTTGTATTTGGCTATGTAGCCACTCTAGGTCATTAAATGTCACAAATATATATAATAACCATTTTAAAAAAATGTCATACTGCTGTTAAGTTTAAGTCCAAGTCAAATTTTTGAAGAACATAATGAAGAAAATAATGGCAAAAAAAGATAAAACTGTTTTTTTGAAAATAACATAAACATACATGAAAGCCAGAAACATGTATCAGAACAGAAAAAAAATATTTAAAACTAGTCTGCATTAACTGTTTGAAATACAATTCAAAAAGTCTCACCGTAGCTGTCAGAATGCTGTTACTTAATTTTGTAGCAGCAGTGCAGCCTTCAACTCACTCTCAGCTCATTGGCTGGAAGTCAGCTATGATGTCACCACAGAATGTTATAAGGGCTCTGAAATAGCCTGGGAGCCACACTTAACGTAACACCATTTGGCAGAGTGACTGTGTCTGAGAGAGGTTCAAAACTGCTGTGGTGACAGAGGAAGAGAGAGCACAATGAAAGAGAGATAAGCACGCAAGAGAAAGCCATAATGTGGGAAGAATCTACTCGTTTATAACAAACCTACAGAACTTAAAAGCATATTGTGTCTTTGTATGGAAGGAGAAGTGGAGTTGGAAGCCTTTTTTGGAGGTTTGTAAAAAAAAAAAAAAAAAAAAAAAAGCATTATATTTGCTTTGAGTTTTTACAACTTGTTTACTTACTGTTTACATTTTTTTAATTTTCAGTACACAAGCCTTTGTGTGGGTTTTTTCTTAACTAATTCAGCATATTTCTGCTTTTCCTTCTCAATCTCTGTCAGGTCATGGAAACCACACCTTCCACTATACCTGCATCTGACGAGTGCAATAATTTAACTTCCAACTCCTCCAATACTGGTGAACCACAGATGGTGATTCTGGGCACACTCATGTCCATTCTCGTTCTGATCATCGTCTTCGGCAATGTATTGGTGATTGCAGCCATTGGCCGCTTCCAGCGACTCCAGACCGTCACAAACTGCTTCATTACGTCACTTGCATGTGCAGACCTGGTCATGGGATTGGTGGTGGTGCCTTTCGGCGCCGTTTTCATCATCCTTGACACTTGGCACTTTGGCAAATTTTGGTGTAATTTCTGGACGGCCACCGATGTTCTGTGTGTCACAGCGAGTATCGAGACGCTCTGTGTCATCGCTCTGGATCGCTACCTAGCCATAACATCTCCCTTTCACTACCAGTCCTTACTGACAAAGGGCAGAGCTCGCATTGTTGTGCTGCTGGTGTGGGTCATCGCCGGGCTCATTTCCTTCCTACCCATCTATATGGGTTGGTGGATTTCCGATACTACTGTTGCAAAGTGCTGCCTGAAGAATGTTACCTGCTGTGACTTCAACACCAGTCCCGCTTATGCCATCATCTCATCAATAATCTCTTTCTACATCCCCCTGGTCATTATGATCTTCGTGTATAGCCGCGTCTTCCAGGAGGCAAGGAAGCAGCTGAAGAAGATACACAAAAGTGAGGGACGATTTCATGCTCAGAACAATGGCAAAAAGCAAGAGGAAGCAAACATCCACTGTGAAGCAAGGACTGGCAAGAAGCCTAAGTTCTGCTTGAAGGAACATAAAGCTTTGAAGACATTGGGCATCATTATGGGTATATTCACGCTGTGCTGGCTCCCGTTCTTTGTACTACATGTGGTCACGGCCATATATGGGGAAGAATTGAACAGTATTGCATTCAAAATCTTAAACTGGATTGGTTACGCTAACTCAGCCTTTAACCCACTGATCTACTGTAGAAGTCCAGAGTTCAGGTACGCTTTCAAGGAGCTCCTGCACCTCAACAGGTCACGCTACCCTAACGTTAGGCCAGTCAATGGATATGCATATAGTGGTCACAGCTGGAAAAGTGAGCACCGAGGGCGAAGCAAAGGCAGCTCAGAAGACAGTGACCCAGCTGAGGGCAACTCTGAGAAAGAGGGATGCATGTCAGCAGATAAAACAGACTCTGATGGGAACTGCAATAAAAACATAATGTGTTGTAAATCACCTTGCGAGTCCTGACTCAAAAGGTTTCACATAAGGACAGGTTATGCCTCATCTGGTAAGTGGCCAGCGTTGGGTGTGTGTTTGATAAAGGGACATTTTTAAATATTTGTTTTCCTCATCTACCTCATTGCTTTCTCTTCTAAATTCACTTGCTCTGTCGGTTCATTTCACAATGACCTTGCTCAATAAACTGTTTGTGCCTTTAAAAAGTAGTTTCAGCTAAAGAAAACAACGGCTAACTAGAAGCTAAAAATGCTTATCAATTCAGAATCAACTGAGCAGAAATGCTTGGAGAGATTGTACTTCTTTGATAGCAAAAAGACACTTTGAAGTGGTTGTTCACTAAAGGGACATTCCTCCTGTGTCATATTTCTGTAATTTTTCTTAAACTTAGGAACTGAATTGCAGTTTTAAAGAATGATCTGCTTTCATTAGATTAACAGAGTAACAGGTATTGGCTTCTGAAACATTATGACTGTAACTTAGCTAAAATTTGATGCTTTAATATTACATCATTCAGTTATTCAGGCTCACATATGCACAAAAAACACAAGCATTACTTCACATAATGTATAAGGTTCATTAATTAATTATTCATAAAATAATTACACCACATAAAAATTCTTACACCTGCCACACCCCTGTTTTAGAGTACATCTAACAATGTCTGGGTTAAAACTGACTCAATTGGTTAGTCATCACAGAAACAACGCCTCTTACCACAATGAAAGAGGAAGAGAAACCTTATGTGCATACCAGCTTGTTTAAGGAAATTACTTAATTATAAATTTTAGTCATGTGATTTCTTAAGCCGAGTAATCTTAGATGGAAGTCAACAAATATAAACCATTTTATGCTAATGCACAACGTCACATTTTCACAGCATAAACAAAAATCTGTATCTCTTGCTTAAAACATGTACGATAACAGAACTTCCCTGGTTATTCACCCTAGGCCTATTCTTAACATTTTCCAGTAAAAATTAGCAAGTTCAACAATCCTCAGTGTAAATCTCTGAGTTTCAGTGTTTATCAAAGTCATTATGTGACTCCCCCTCAAAAGATTAAAAATAAATAAATAAACATTATCTAGAAAGATAAGTAAGTTAGGAGGCATCGAGTTTCCTGTCGGGTTCAGCTAATGCATGCAGTGTAAATCACGCAGCTGTTTCCCTGTTTCCTCACTTACTCACATTTCTGACCCAGGCGTTTAATCTAATGTTCCATGCATATCATAAACTGCGTAAGTGGTAAACCGTTTCAATGCTTGTCAGTGTCTGTGAACTATTAATTTAGGGCAAGTGTCTCTCTGTTACTGTGCAGCCTGTTTATGCTGTCGAAAACTGTGAACTTTGCTCTTTAGGAACTCTCTTCATATCAGTTGTGGCTTTTTGTTGTCTTGGTCAATTTAATGTGCAAAGCAAAACACTTTGAAGATTTCAGACATTTCTATATTTTTCCTTTAATGGATAAAATGTAGTGATAATGCATTTCTGTTTCAATGAAGCATTACATCAAAGTGCAGTTTAAAACCAGCTTCCTAAAAGAGCGCACTGTAAATCTGTTCAATATTTTACATGGGAAAAATAAGTCAAACAATGTCAATGTATGTAAATATATATATATTGGAAAAATGCTCAGTCACTGTAAACACATGGACTACCAAGCAACAGCATGCATGTCCTTTTTCAGTAAGTGAAAGTGAATGTGACAGCTTAGACAGATTTTTTTAACACTGCACCCTTCTGGGAAGGATTTTCTCAACATGTAGATCACAGTAAGCTCTCGTGTAAAACTCTGACCTGTACCACCTTGTGCTAAATGAAATATTTGTGCAATCTTTGCTTCGACTGTGGTAATGTGTTTAACAGCTGTGTTATGACTTTATTATAATATTGCCTTCTCTGTGGACACACCTAACCTGTTGAGTAAAGTGTTTACATTCACAAATGTCTTTCAGTTAGACATAGGTCACAGATTATTTGCATGTAAATTGCCATCATGTTAGTGATTAAGCAATGCTCTAAAGTGAATTACGCTATAGACATCATATTGATGCCACATTCAGCATTTAATGTGCACTAAGTATTTTTTCAATAATAAGTTTAACAAATTTGTAGAGTCTAATCACTTCATTGCATTCCATCATCTGTGTCTGTACAAGACAAGACATTTCATAGGCACCTTTTGGTTTTAAAATGTTCTGCTTCACAGTTTGAAACAGAAATTTTGGAAATTGCATGGGAGGAGATTAATTGTCACATTTGTAAGTACAGACACAGTGTGCGCAGCCTCTTACTGATGCATGAAGATGTGACTAAAAATGGCCTGAATATTGCGAGTAGATTTCAAATTCGTAATGCAAATAAAAAAGTTTAGTGAAAGCTTCCCACTCAACAACCTTTTTTGAAACTCTTACTTCATGGCATGTGTACTGTATATAATATTGTTCCAGTATGATGTTTACTTACATTTCTTTGAGCTACTTTCGCACAAGTTTTATCACTGTTTTATTGAACTACAGTGAAGTACGTTCAACAATATTTGTTTATAGTTGTATTTATAAAAATACAAGTGTCATGCCATTTGTATTCTGTAATAAATTATGTATTTAATGTATGCCTGGATGCGACAGATCTTTTTTTTTTTTTTTTTTTTTTTTTGTGTTTGGATGTAAGGCACAAAGCCCTCAAATTAATTCCTAGCATGTTCCTGAAACAAAACAAACAAAAAAAAGCAAAATAAAATGATAAATCAAAGCCTTGGAAAACAGCTTTAGAGTTAGCAGAGGGTCCAAATGATCCTAAAGAGTTTACTTAGCAAAGCTGCATACATTTATAATTCATTTCTGATACATAAATAGCATTAGTCAGCCAGCACATACTTTACAGTACAACTTTTAAGTATTCGATTCAGTGCCCATCAGCCGCCTTCCCTCTATTCTAGGTCATCACCATTGAAGAGTAAATCAATCAGTGAATTACCCACGAGTATGATTTGTGTCATTCTGTGCTCCGTGGAATACATCCCCTTAAGAATAACTTCACCCTTTGCATGCGTAGCTGCAACTCAGCCATGTCTATTTCAGTATGGGAACGAGCCCCTGCAGCATGTGATTGGAATAAACTGTGATATTGTAAAATGTTTCTATTCTGAGCAGAGTTTTAGTACTATATCAGATTCCATTAGAATTCATTCTCATTCACCTCATATGCCTGTGAACAAAAGTGCAGCCTGGATACAGTAAATTAGGTGGCATATAAATGTCTAGGTGTTTGGCCACAGAAAACCTCTGTAGGCTATATATAGGTACAGTGAGGCTATGACTGAAACATTAAAAGGCCAACGATTCATGACGTTATAGTGGTAAATGTTCCCTTGATTGATTGGTACATATGCCTGCTGTGCCATTTAGGAAAGAGCAAAGACAGGAAAGAGAGAATGGAGTCATTTTAATCAAAGCAAAATCAGACATAAATGGACCCACTAGAGAGGAAAATATGGGAAGGTTTTTACCATGAACCCCATTAGTGATGGTTAAAAGATACATTAAGAAATGGATAGATTAATATGTATAATGAATTTGAAAGGATAAAAATGAAATTCTGGCCTTACAGTCCCAATAATGCCCTAAATTAATAATAATGTCGGTTATGTTATATTCCTAGCTTGTGTAACTGAAGTGCATATGCCATGTTACAGTGATAAATATCTTCTATATATATATATATATATATATATATATATATATATATATATATATATAGTACAGAGAAAAAGTCTGGACACACCTTCTCATTCAAAGAGTTTTCTTTATTTTCATGACTATGAAAATTGTAGAGTCACACTGAAGGCATCAAGGGCTATTTGACCAAGAAGGAGAGTGATGGGGTGCTGCGCCAGATGACCTGGCCTCCACAGTCACCGGACCTGAACCCAATCGAGATGGTTTAGGGGTGAGCTGGAACGCAGACAGAAGGCAAAAGGACCAACAAGTACTAAGTATCTCTCGGGGAACTCCTTCAAGACTGTTGGAAGACCATTTCAGGTGACTACCTCTTGAAGCTCATCGAGAGAATGCCAAGAGTGTGCAAAGCAGTAATCAAAGCAAAAGGTGGCTACTTTGAAGAACCTAGAAATATGACATTTTTTCAGTTGTTTCACACTTTTTTGTTATGTATATAATTCCATATATAATTCCACATGTGTTAATTCATGGTTTTGATGCCTTCAGTATGAATCTACAATTTTCATAGTCATGAAAATAAAGAAACATTTATTTTTATTTTTTTTTTGGGATAAGAGTATTGTGAGATTACTGGGCTTTTTATGAGATTCTGAGAAAAAGGACAGCTAAACTCTCAGTTCTTTTATGTATTTATAATTGTATGCATTTTATATTATTAATTAATAGATTTTATATTTTTATACATTAAAAAAAAGACATAAAAACACATGGATATTACACAAATGAACTGAAACAGAAAAACAAACATGTTATACTGATCTACCTGTACAGCAAGTAGAAGAAAAAAACAACCATGTGAAAACATTAGCTGTATCATTAGAGGTGAAAGAGGCTCAGAGGATGTGATTTCCAGAGGTTCACCTATTGGAAAAACATTGCGCCTTTGACGTTAAACTAGCCTATGTGTGAGGTGAAAACAACAGACAACACAACCTCACCTAACATCAGCAGCCTAAAAAAAAGAGGCAGCCAGTCTGTACAACTCATTCTCTGACCCTCTCACCATTAAATCAAAGTCTATTCCACCATGAGAAGGTTTTATAAGGACACAAGTCTTTAACCAGCTTGAGAACGGACTGGTTATTAAATGTGATTTAGAATACTGAACAAGAGCCGCTGGTCGTTATTCACGAGTGCTCTCCAAACTGATCCAATCATTTACTTCAATTACACTTGAGCTTTGGCTGAGCTATAGGCAGCACATCTGAGTTATTAAATCATGCTCAGCTCTCCACCACAAATAAAAGTGTTGCATCAGTTGGCGCCCCTTAAAAAGTCTTTAAACGTCTGTCAGGCACACATATGGCTTCTCTGTCAATATATGATTTGGAACATAATGTCTTTCTCTGGATTCCACATGCCCATGTCACAGGCCAAATGTCTTTCTCTGCAGTATCTCAGCTCCTTAGAAGCATCCTAGATATTGGAATCGTGCTGTGGGTGGAAAAGTGCACCATCCTTTTTCTAAAGGCTTTAAGTAAAGAGGCAAAACAGCGAAGCTCAGGCCTCTGTATCTCCAGCAAAAGAGCGGGGCACTGACCAAGGCACCACACAGTCTAACAACACTGGTCTGTGAGAGACCTCCACAGGCCACCCCAAGAAAGCCATTCTCCTGCCCTGGGGGTTAAAACAGCACAGCATTAGAGGATGGTTTTATTCAGCCTCAGAGTCCAAGAAAAATATCTGAAAAATACTAGTCAAACAAACAGCCCATGGTTACATGCCGTGTTCCTTTCCCACATTTGATACATCTGCCATATTTTGCTATTAGCCTACAGCATATTATATAAATCTCTAAATCTGACAGCAACATGCCACAGCTGTCATCATGGCCGAGCAGAACAAAGAACTTTCACGCTGTAATAGTGCCATAATGGTACTCTGAACACGAGGAGTGGGAGACATCAATACAGTACAGCATAAACATTAGCCATCACCACAGACGAGCTGCATGACGCACGTGGACACAAACACATGAAGACTAACGCTGCTGCATATGCAGTGAAACACAAAAACACCTAGCCGCATACACAAATGGCCACAGGGGAGCTGAAATGAGACACCACAAAAGCACTCAGAGGAGAGATTATGGAGTCACTCACAGGAGCCATTTTCACGAAGTAAAAGCCGAGGGTCTCTTGTGCTTAATGATTTTGCCATTAGAGTAATCCAGTGTCTCATTTTCTCCCTCCAGAACAGACTGCTGTGTGATTTTAACACTACAGTCGACCAGCTGTGACTCACAGTCCTGCCATGTATCTATGTATTTTAATTGATACTGTATGCTAATTTACACGGCAATGAAGAAATTACATGAAGAAGAAAAAAACTTGGTTTATACATGGAATGGGTTTTAAAAGCTCAAGTTCACTTTTAGAGCATTAGAAAAATAGGAAAAAAACACAATGAACTGAAATTGCGAGAATGTTCTTTAAGGGCACTATTCTATAGTAATGTGATAAATAAATATAGAAAAATGTCTCACTTTGCAAGTACATTTATGTGAATGTTTTGATGTTAGTTTTGATGCTAGTTTTGGTTTATGTTTAAACTAGATGTGCTAGTTTCTTTGTGTGTGCAAAACTACTAACATTGAATAGTGACCAATATTAGTTTATTTTAAGCTTTTGTCTTAAACGATCATGCATTATCTTGAAGCACTAAATGAGGTTTGCTCTATTTCAAGTAAAAGGCAGATGGAAGAGTGATCTGGTTTAAACTGGGTTCTGCATACAAAATCTATAAAGGAGGATTTGTTTGTCAAAATGGATAATCAATAAGGCTTCCATGTGGGGAGGGGAGGGGGTTGGGGTTAATAATGAATGACTTACATTAACTTTGTCCCTTTTTGTTCAAGGTTTTCAAAGTACTTCAAAGAGTGACTAATTTCTGGTCCCTATTGATGTCCAGCACAAAGACCTGCTTCACGCGCTGCACTCCACATTTCACAGAAATCTAACGCTAAGAACCATTTGAGCACATGAAAAGAGCTCCAAATCATCCTAGGAGGTATTTCATCTACTCTACTCTTTGCACATAGGCTATCAATGATATGTATACACAATGCATATTAAAATGACTACAGAATGCACTTTTTTTCTCTCATTTTATATCAGATTATTTCACTCAGACATGTAACATATTAATTCAATGTCATGCCTGAAAAAAAAAAATCTCATTAAGTGAGAGATGACTTTTTATGATGTCTGTTTGGCATAGGTTAAAGAACCAAAGGCAGAAACATTAATCTTGTTATTAAGCCTTTTACTTTGACTTAATCATTTTATATCAGAAGACTACCTTATGGTTCTGAATATAATATGTTGCCTTTGTGAAGCAGGACAAATGTTTATTAGTGTAAATTACTTGCTGCTGTCATCACATGACCATCTGTTATCCTGGCTGTCCGCCCCTACTAAAATCAGACCCATCCAGCACCAAATCCTGATGGTACTGTATTTGTCAGTCTTTGTCACTCCTTCATTCCTTTTTTTTTTTTTACTTCTCAGATACAAGCCCTAGAGCTCTGAAATGCAGAATAAAAAAATGCCGGGGATTCATTGTCATATGAAGGAGTAAACCAAGGCCATATGGTAACAGAAATGGAGACTGTGGAATTACTTAAAGAGACATTAAGTGGATGAGGCTGTCAGGAGGTGTCACTGGACTTCTGTTACATCATGTGTTGTTGTTTTTTGTTGTTGTTGTTCTTTCTTTGTCCAGGAGTCTCTAGGTATTTTAATTGCTGCTTTGATGTACACGGCACTTACTGCAGACACATAAAACAAAATTAAATGTGTTGTAAATGATAACAAGATCTCATAAAAGTATATATATATATATATATATATATATATATATACTGTAAATATGGGAGTAATTGTTATAAGAAAATATTTTAAGTCGAAACTGTATTTTGGAGTGCAAAAATTGGAAAAACTCTTCAAAATATACATTTTTTTTTATTTCTCAGACAAAAAAAATCAACATTTTTGGCAATGAGATGAGGGTGAGTAAATATTGACTTTTCACGTTTCACCTTTTAAGAAAAAGAGCTCGGATTCTCTACGAACTAACAACTGAAGTTAACTGTGTGACTTCAGTTTTTGGTTGCAATTCAGTCATTTGATGTTTTACTATTAAAACAGACACTGAGTTATTGATTCAGAGCAGAAGGCTGTTTTCAATTAAAAAGCTGTACGTCTTATTCATCTGTTCTTCATCATTTACAGAATCATGCAGGAATGTGAGATGTAGCGTGATGTCACAGAAACAGGTGTTAATGAAGCATTTGATCCAATCTTGGTGTTTTATTTGCCTGGGCAGAAGAATAGAACAGTTCCAGATGGGCTTTTGAATGGTATTCCTATGATAACATGTTGAAATTTCAATCTTTATTTCACTTTTAGTAGCTTGCAGCAACACACTTAAAAACAAAGGTACCTCAGTGGCTCAATAGTAACACCTTGTGTTTTATTAAAGAATCTATTATTAAAAACTTTTGTATAATTTTTTTGTATAATAAACAACTTAGTTAAACTACTGTCTGCTTTTTATTCATTTCAGTCTTTTTTTTATACAAATTAAGGGGAGTTGTAACACACTCACATTTTTTTGTTTTTAAATAAAATAAATACATTCTCATCACTGAAGGCATGTATTTATGTAAATCCACATATGAGCTGCATTTTTATTGTATTATAAACTTAAATAATAAATAAAAAAAGAGCATAATGTGATTAACCCCTAAAACTCCAGCATATAGATTCTAAAAACATACATGTGTGTGAGATTGGCTCTAATGTCATCAAGAAGAAGTAAACTTTATTTTTAAGAATGAATTAGCATGCAAGAAGCAGTCTTATTTTATGGTCAAGTGACATTTTTATGCTTCATTAGCATATTAGTACAGAACTAATGTTTTAGTTGAGGTTGCATGAGATTAATTCAGCTACAAACAATCAATAGGAAATCCTAGTGTGACGCAAGTGAGGAGGTCAGAGAACAGCTGCCAAATTAGAGGTGTCAGCTCTTCCTGAATATAACTAGCTGTGTAACACCTTAACACATCCCCTTCCACACACTGCTGCACTGCAAACCGCATCTGCAGATGATAAGGCAGAGATGAGGTATATTATGACTATTTCTAATTATAATGAGTGCTCAATTAATTTAAAAGCAAGAGGTCACCATTAATATGTAATTTGCACTCTCCTGGCAGCTATTGCAGGCAAAGAAACAATGCTGATTTCCCCCAGGAATCAACAGCCATTCAGTGTGTTACTAAAACGTGTTTCCTCCTTTTATTAACTAAAGTTCATTAGAAGCAGACTGTGACAAATTCAACATTATGGCCACAGTTTCTCTCACAAATATTTTTAATGGTTCCCTCATATTTTTTTTTTTTTCAAAAACAATAAATTTAAATCACACTGTGTGTTATCCTTTTTTTGTTTGTTTTTTTTAGCTGATCCACGGCTAAAGGTTATGTTCAGTGTATCAATGCCTGTGGTTTATGGGGTGAGACAGCCCTGGCATACAGTGATAAGAAGCACACTGCACTATTATGGATTGAGAGATTTATTGGAAACCAACTGTGGCTCGTTAGAGGAGAACCTGTCTCCAGAGCTCTATTTGAAGTCTTTAACTTACCTGCCAAAATATTTGCTGCCATGAAGCCCGCCTGAGAAGCCTGAGTGTACTTTTAACTACAACCCTATATTTATACTGGTCAAATGTTTGAAATAATGAAGATTTGTAATGTTCTTGAAAAAAGTATTTAATGTTCACCCCATGCTGCATTAATTTAATCCAAAATACCATAAAACAGTAATATTGTGAAATACTATTTCCACTAATCTAGATTAATTTCAAGATCACAGTGAGATTAATCTAGATTAAAAAAATAATAATCTATGCCCACCACTAATATATATATATATATATATATATATATTACTCCAGTGTTCAATGTCACATGATCCTCCTATACACACACACACACACACACACAAACATGTGTGTATAGGAAGATCCTGTGACATTGAACACTGGCTGAAAATTCAGCTTTGCAATCACAGAAATTGATTATTTATTCTATCATTTTGACCAGTAGTGAACATGAAGCTGTAGCATCTATGAAGTGATTTATGCTGGCACTCAGCAGGCAGCTCTAGCTTCAGCCTTTAACTCTGTTGGGTAGCCAATTCACTCCACATGTTATATGTGCCAGGTCGAAATGACTCCAAGCCACTAAAACAATTACAGAGAGAAAGTTTTTATATAGCTCAGTGTGTGCTAATAATTGGATGTGTTTGAGAATGACCTGCATTCTGGTTTTGTCTACAATAAAGGTCTGATGGTGTGGGAGTTGAACCTTACACTGCATTACACTGGGAGAAAGCACATACATTCATTAAGAATGTAATGTTCATATTAATTTGAAGCCTCCTGATGGAAAGCACTTTTTAACCAAGCCCCTTCAGAAAGCTTTTAGTTCTCTCTCTGTGCCTGGAATAAGTTATTTGTTAGCTATAATGATTGCAAATCATACACATATAGGACACAATATTCACCTGGGTGAATTAGCCATGTGCTCATTATGGGATTAAATAAAAAGGATGACTTTAATAAAATGAAAAAAGGCAAACTGTGAAGTTTCGTTTGTAACTTCACAAAAGTCCCTTGAATAAATTACATCTAAGTTCATTAGGTTTCAGTGCAATTTGGGACCAATGCAAGCTTAAATGATCAAGTACAATATATGTTTCTGGTCCTTTAAGATAACATTTTATAAATGACAGTTATATATCTTTGGAATGTCAGAAAAAAAACTTTATTAAGACTTTCTAATCTGAAGAAAACATTGTATTCATAATGCAATCTCATTTGTAATGCATAACCATTAAAAAGATTTAATAAAAATTACAGCTAACTGATTTCCCAAGTTGGGCACACTAAAATAATTCACCATGTTAACCTTATAGCCTACATTGTATGCATAACCATTAAAAAGATTTTATAAAAATTGCATCTAACTAATTTCCCAAGTTGTGCACACTAAAATAATTCACAATGGTAACCCTTTAGCCTACAGTGTGGTTTGTGTTACTACTGTAAAAAATATATCAGTACAGAAACCACATCAGAATTGCCATATGTAGAATGGCGGAGACTGACTATTGCTTCATGGGTGACATAAATACATTAGTAAAGTTGTGAAATTGATGGTTTAAATACAAAAAGAAAGTGTAAAGCTATGCATGTGTTTTTCATTAACTATAAGCTATGTTATTTACAATAATAACTACTGTTTTATTTAGACAGAGCTAAAGCAGCATCAGAACCACATTTCATACTATGAGCTGAGGTGGATCATCTAGAAGACTGACTCAAAAATGTGTCTGTTCACAGACAGGAGCAGGCACAAAGCCACCTCAATGCAGACTAAACTCAACTGTGTAGACCCTTATGAAACAAAAATATATTGCAGTATATTGGAAAATATCATGTAATATATTAGGCATATATTCTTACATATATTTATTTTTTCCAATATATTGCAATATATTTAAAGCGGCAATCATTTGTATATTTTGCAATATATTATATAATATATGTGTCATCAATATATTATTAAATGTATTCAAATATATAAAATATTAGAAATAAAAAGGGAAAATAATATATTACAATATATCACAATATATTTGAAGAAATATATTGGTAAATATATTTTCCTTTCGTAAGGGGAGACACTATCAAAACAAATTTGAAAACCCAAATTGGCATCACTGTTGTCCCATTAAAATCAGTGAAGAAGCTTTAACACTGCAATGTAAGACACAAATGTGATATCCTTTTTTGACAACAATGCCACATAACTGCAATATGAAAACCGAGCGGGTGTCCTGGATTTAAATGCAGGCACTTTTCCTACTTTTTATTAGAGAGAGAGAGAGAGAGAGAGAGAGAGAGAGAGAGAGAGAGACTGCTGGCACACCAGCAGAGTCCACCACTGCGACTTAAGAAAACATTTGTTAATGTAATTAAAACACTTATGTAGCAGCAGGCTTCTGGTATGAATCACGTGGAACTTCCGCTTTCATAAAAAGTGGATTAATCGCCCTAGTATTTAACAAAATAAATAAATAAATAAAGAGTCGCTTTCATTGTTTTAAGAATAGTATACTTTCTCTTACCACAATCACAGAGGAATACTGTATGTTCAGAAGTTAAGTGACTCACCATAGCCAATACCTCCCTCTAGTGGAGGATATTATTAGTATAATACTATAGCCTACATGTATATTTTGAGTAGGCACTACAAACATTTCGGAGGTTTTAAAGATAAAGCAACCGAAAGAATCAAGTCAAGACACCTTTATTTATATAGCACTTTAAACAAAATATAAGAGTCAAAATATAAATAAGTTAACCATACAGTCTTCTGTAGACTGTATACTGAATAGAAGCAAACTGTTTTTGACTGTGACTGTACATACAAAATAAGGAACATAAAAAAAAAACACTGCTTCATATTCAGCAGGATTTACACCAGTTACACGAGTGTTACATTTTAAACTTTGTTTCTCACAATTTTGGTTTTATTAAAGGTTCTCAGTTTCCAAAACCAGATATAAAGAAATTTAAAGTACAGATTCTGTTGAGGTCATTTTAACAGCTTTTTAAAGGCTCACCAGTGAGCATAACATGACCATGTCATGTCTATAACAGCTGAATGCGGCGATTTCACTTCACTTCACAAATGTATCTAGATCTAACAAGTTAATTGATAGATAGATAATTCATTTTTACCTCTTTCCTTCTGTGTCTCCTGGCTAGTCGCGACTCCTAGTTCCCTCGCTTCGCGCGCACTCAGAAAGTTTTCCAAACAAATCAGTCTCTTGCCGCTCTCGTGTCCTCTTGTGCTGGCTGCATTCACTGCAGTCGGACATTGGAGATTTACGCTCATAAATTTTCAAATTGGACATAACTTTTAATTTGTTGCTGCCAACTGGGGTGGCAATGCTTTCTTTTAGGGTGGATCCGGTAGATCCGCCCCACATCTATTAGTGTGAAAGTACATAGCACATAACATGCACAATACCTGTATAAACACGGATATCTATTTGTATAATATGCTTTACATGACTAAAATTGCGTCACCATTTTCAAAAGCCTCCGTTTTCACAGTCCACATTACAAAACAAAAACGGCGTTTTAAAATTTATCCACTTTGATCGAGCATTAAGCCAGTTTTGTTAATAGAGCTTCATTAAAAATGCACATGCTATAGAATCAGTATTTTCCCCATGGACGTTAAAATAATTTCTTAAGTTTTAATTAAGTAAACATTTTAAGAGCCTTCAGGCAGATAAATCAAAAACAAACAAACACAACAATCATATTTACAGATATACAAATGCATTTACAATTATGCGAACTCTTTAAAAATTTACTTTGAAACACTAATAGAATATATATTATAAAATTTTAAACATTTGATAAAAAAGAAAAGAAAAAGTGTCTTATCGCTGTTCTACATTAGAGGAAGTAAATTTTTCAGAGTGATAGAATTGTGTAATTCACAATACTAAAGTCAAGCCCTCCTTCAAACTGCTTTGACGAGTGTGGTTTTGTATTATCTGCACAGCTAGTCTCTGGATTGGTTTGATCAGGATGCACCGCATCTGTTTCCTTCGATACGTTAGTGTCCACGTTAGTGTCGGTCATACTGGACTCTGTGAGAGTACTGGTGCCGCTGCTGGAGTCTGACCGACCAGCTTTGGTGTGAGTATCTGAATCTGCCTCAGCTGGGTCCTGATGTGCTTCTTCTGTGCCGCTAGAGTCGGTGTATCCTGCCAGTTCCTTCCTCAAGCTCTGCGCTTTTTCCATGTAGCTTTTACTCAGTTCAGCATCGGGTATGTGGTTGGCATGGATCTCTGCAAGCTTCATGTAGATTATGTAAAGTGTGCTTAGGCTTTCTTTGTCCTCCAGTGCTGCCGCCAGGGCTAAGTGGAAGTAGCCCATGGCATCATATGCATCCTAAGGCAGAAAAAGTAATAAACATTTTTCATCAAATTCATTTACTCTGAATGTTACTGCTTAACTTATTTTTGTAGATAGTTTGGGCCTCATTCTCTAATAATTTCACACAATTTGTGTTTATATCAAGAACATTTCTCACATAGGTGAGAATCAGATTCATAGAAGGTTTTTAAATGAAAATACATGTGTATGCAGGTGAGAGCATTATTTTCTCTTTCTTCATTTATGTGTGGAAGCATGTACTTTACTGTACTCTTACATTCAAAATATTCAGTCTAGGATGTATGTACCTGTAAAATGTTGAACATAATGAGAGTCTCACCTTTAATCTGTATAGGGTCAGGTCAGCCAGTCTGCAGTACACTTTAACATAGTACCGAACTTCAACGGCATGTTCAAGTACAGTGGGGCAGAGTGAAAGAGACTTCAGGTAGTAGTTCTCTGTCATTTCATACTTCCCTAGAGAGAAGTATACTGAAGCAAGACGATGGAAGGACACTCTCTCATTCAGAGGAACACCTGTAAAAAAAACAAAACAAAAAAAACAAAGCACTTAATATTAAAATGAGTAAACTTTGTCAGGTTATTGCACTTTCCTATATAATTTAACCCCAGTTTTAGTTAACCATCATCACACACAAAATGATTTGTGACATAAAAAAAAAAAAAAACAATGTCAGAGACCATAGAGTAAACTGCAGTGGAAAAAGTTTAAGTTGTACAAATCATTAGAGCACTTTAGATAATCACTTATCATAAAGGATACATTTTAATGTAGGCCAGTTGCCACATCAGAAGCTGACATACTGTTTAGTCTGCCTGAGAATTTATTTATTTATTCTGTAAATGTAATAAATTGAAAGTCATACACATATTCCCATTTATTTACATGAGCAGTTAAATTGTCAGCTGAATTGTCTGCTCGCCTGACAGTACAGAAAAAAAACCTAATGCATTATGTACTTCACAGCCCATTTTACTTCTTTGAAGTCATTAAACTGGGTCTGTTTAGATTTCATCTTGAATTGCATGTATTATGATGTATTCTGCAAATGTCACATGCTGTAGACTGAGGACATGTGTCTCCAGCAGGGGGCCACATAGATTACTTTAAGACTTACAAGCATTAAAACTGGCTATTATTATTATGAATAAATATCATATATATATTACAGGGTCTATAGTAATAATTTTCCAAACAGTGCTTCATTGGCTTTAAAAGCTCAATGTTATAGCTTTTAAATGTTGTTGTTGATGTATATAAAGGTCTTACCAGTTGTGGCGCTGACCTGCACTGCGAGTGTGGCATACTGCAGTGCCTCTTCATACTCCTTCTGCTTCATCAGGAGCTCTGTGAGTTTGCTCAAAAGCCTAAACTCTGAGTGCACATCCTTAATGCTGCGCGCAAATGGCAAACTCCCATCCTTTAGAAAAATAATAAATAAAAATTCACAGTAGATAGATTCTGATGAATAACATGTGACTTAGCATGGATTGCGACATTTTATTTTAACTATTATCGAACTGTCTTGGTAATATCTTTTTTGAACCCAAGATGAGGCCTACTCTGTAAAAAGGTAGGGCAGCCAGATGGTTTCTGTGTCCTTTGAAGAACACATCTCCTGCTTCCTCATAAATGCTCATAGCAAAGCATGGGTCGTTCATCCTCAGGGCTGTCTTTACTGCTGCCTGTAAACAGTTGTTTTTGAAGAATAAATATATAAATGAATGAATATATATTATATATATATATATATATATATATATATATATATATAAACAATATGTTTATAATCTTCATTTTAAAGTCATAATTTTGTGAATTATTTTGATTGGATTGTTATAGTCTATGTGATATGGTAATAAGCTTGTTTACCACAAATTTTAAAGATTAGACTTGTCACTTGTTTGGTGGCACACTTTCCCAAGTGAATATGCAAAAATGATAACACTAATCAATAATTAACTTTAACTCCTTAGCAATACCCCGCTTTGGTCCTTTGTCATACCTGTAGGTACATGTCAGCCAGTTCATCTTCATGGATCAGATAGTAGATACGGCCCACTTGCAGCCATGTCTCAGACTCTTCCTGTCTTTTTCCCAGGTCTATGGAGATTCTTAAGCTTTGCTTTGAATAATCAAGAGACTTCCTTGATGACCTGCAAAGTTTTTAATTTTTTTTATAAATTACTTTTAAATTCACTGATTCATTAGTTTTTTTATTAACTGATTCGATTGATCAAGTGTCAAAGTCTTGGCAATAGTGCTATATTGTGTTTAGAGTAGCTCTTACTTCTCAGTGTTGAGTGAGAGATAGAGGCTGCTGAGAAGTTCCAGGTACTCTCCTTCTAGCTGTTTATTCTTTAGCATTCTGCACAGCCCCACACAGTGCTCATAGTAAACAATACACTGTCCATACAGCAGCAAGTCAGCGTAATGGCGACTTAGAACTTTTGCCACAACCATTTGACCTGCATTTGGAAAGAGTTTTTATTTTTATTTTTTTAGTATTCACTATTAAAAATGACTGAATTTAATTGCATTACATATCAAATTTAAAACATCTGCAAAACAATGATAATGGACCATTTTTCAGAACCATTTTATAAAATTTTAACCGATTGGTTTTGAGGTCATTTTTCAATGTTGTAAGTTCACCTCGAGTTCAAACCAGGTGGCCTATAAGAATAACCACCAAGTACAGTTTGTCATATTAATAATAAATAACATATTAATAATAAATGTTACACAAAGTTTGACCACCAGAAAGTGTCCAAGACTTTTTGTATTCAATTTGAACAATATGTTTAAAATCTTCATTTTAAAGTCATAATTTTGTGAATTATTTTGATTGGAAAGTGTGCTTTTAATGTATATATAAATAAATTTTAAATTTTAAATAAATGCCACTTTTTAAAAAAATTATATTTTTATATAATCCCAATATATTTATACATTTTAATTGTGGCTTAAGTGTCAAAATTATTTCTGCCGTCACTATAGGTGTCAGGTATCGATGCAAACTTGGGGCAATGGGGCAATCCAGAAAAGTCTAATCTTGTTATACTTACTGTGCAGATTGTTAGCACTAATAGCAATAAGGAGGCCCATCTCAAAGCATAGTCTGACTTCCTGACTGCCTCCTCTATCCCTGTAGCTCCGGCCAAGCCAAAGCAAAGCCTGGACATGCTCCTGATCTGTAGGACTCTCTGAAAGAAACTGGAATAGGTGGAGGGAATTGAGTAGGAAACACTCTGCTAAGCCCGAAGCCCCTACAGAAAGAGATAAGCAGCCCAAGTTAGCCAGCGCTAGTGCTTCATTGCGCTTGTTCCCATTCTCTCGAGAGATCTGCAGAGCGTTATAAAAGTTTCTTGCTGCCTCTTGGACTCTGCCCTGTTTGCGGTGGCATAGGGCTAGAAGGTTGTAGACTACACCACGCTGTGTCGGACTGTCTGTTTCATCCAAAGATTTAAGCACAGGTTGCAGAGTATTCTGAGCTTGTATGGGTTCCTCTGTTAGCACCAATAGCCAGGCCAGAAGTATGGATGCCTCAAAGCCCTCCTCTTCATTAACCTGGCTTCCAGTCTGTGCTGCTTTTTGGGCAAAGGGCACAGCCTTCTCTAAAGCTCCATGCTGCTGGTAAACACTAGCCAGGCTCAGGCACAGGTCCCTCTGAGTCCTCAAGTCGTCCCCTTGACTAGCTATTGACAATGCCTGTTGAAGGTAGACCACCACCTGTGCAGGAAGCACAGAAGTACTCTCCTTCCAGTGCGGATTAAGCCTGACTGAGTTTTTGATAAAGAGTTCAATTTTCTGGAATGCATCATCCAAGGAATGCTCTTGCCCTGAGTCTAGACTTAAAGAAGCTAGTGTGAGGTAGGGCAAATACTTTTTATGATAAAGCCTGCACAGCATCCAGTTGAGATCAACTGGGGCTAATGGCCTCCCTTGTTCTGCAGACAGAGTGATAGTAAGGAACTGAAGTCTTTCTACAAAAGGTAAAGCATCCTCTATTTTTCTTAGACGGAGAAAGAGACAGAGGGAGAGGTAGCATGTCCGTGCCTCTAGGTACTTGTCTTTTTCAATTATGGCTTTGCGCATGATTGGTTTGAGCAGCTCAAACTCATCCACAGAGCAGAAGTTGTGGCAAGGAAGACACATAATTAGAGCACTTGCCTTTTCTAGAGTGAATGGCAGCTTGTCCATCATCTTCTGTTTCAGGTAAACAGCAGTGAGATTGGTATACAGTGCAGTTAGAAGAGGTCTGTCATCAAAACCATTTACAGGGACCTTTTGAGCCTCCTCGAAGTACACTCGTGCTTGTGAGTACTTCAGTTTCTTGGCACATAGCCGGCCAAGAAGGAAGCAGGCTCGCCGGTGGGCCCAGAGCATCCTGCCTTTCTTCGCTCCTTCTCGCAAGTTTTCCAGATGTTGAAGCACCTCATCCTCTGCAAGGCCATGGAAGAAAGTGTCCAGGAAAGAGTAGGAGAGGTCATAAAGTGTTTGAAATGTGTCCTGGAAATATTCCAGATTTAGGAGGGTCAGGATTGGGTCACATCTCTCAGCTCCATCAGCCTCCCAGATACCCTCATCCATGAAGTTTGGAGGGTCTTCCTCATATTCATCCATCTCTCTAAAGGTGTCCTCCAGGTTAAAGGAGAGGACCTCAGAGTCCCGGTCGAGATGATTCTGAGAGGTACAAAACGATTGCCGTGGTGAAGAGTGGTAGGGAGTTGCACCACTGATTTCAGATATGGTGCTCCTTCTTTGATCCACTGTAGATTTCTGCTCTGCAGATTATACAAAGAGTAAATGTCAGAATTGTTTGAATTTAAATACTAAATTATGTAATGAAAGAGTAGGAGGTAGGAAGGAAAGGAATATGTGGACAGTATGACTGTGCAACAAAATGAAGAACAAGTTGGTGATTGTTAATTGTTAATTCCATACAGCCGGAAGTTGTAGAAAAACAGAAGTGATAAAAGCGTTCATGCAGCAACCTTTCCTGTTATGTGCTATGTGTAACTTTAAAAAGGGGCTTACCTGACTTCGGATGATTTCTTATGAAAGGGAAATCAGAGTCATCAAGTCTATCTGCAGTGTGAAAGTGTAAAAAATATGAAAATTCTTGAATATGAACTGTATTCAAACATTATTTGAGGTCTCCCAGAGAGAGCTCTTACCCAGTCTATACACAGTGCTTATATCAGTGAAGGATAGATTTGCTAGTACATCAGACTGGTAGGGTTCAAAGCAGGGGTTAAGTTTAGTCAGGGCCACCCTTTCCTCCTCACTGAGAAAGACCAATTGTTCATTGCTGTGCAAAGCCAACAAAGACAACATTATCAGCCACATGACTCTCATTCGGATAGCTTCATCACATCATCACATAACTCCAATAGCCCCCCTTCCAACACCCTAATCACCCCCAGCTAGACAGAGGCACATTCACAAAGGTCAACAGAATAAAATAGCGTTTGCCAGCTGGTTGTTTTCAATTGGTATGTCAGTATTGTCGAGACGCACATTAGATAAATGTTTTTTTACAAAATAAAGAGAAGGTCATTAATTTGAGCACATGCTGAATCTGTGAATATAAATAGTTGAACTGTTTACTTACAGGGGCTCAATGCTCTGAGGTTTTACACTGGCCTTGTGAACAAATCCTATCTCTCCACTGGTGAGGTGCCTTCCTATGAACATGTTCAGAGCATTGAAAACAAATCCCTCAATCTTGATTATGTCTCCCTTGCGTAAGTGCAGCTCATCTTTAACCACTGGGTAATGGTCCACTACTGCTATACAAGTCCCCACCACTGAAAGGGAAGCAAAAAGGAAGGTGGGATTTTTGGTATCACTGTATTTTAGATGAATATTATTTAAACACATATTCTGGGGTTCAATTAAAGTTAAGCTCAGCTGACAGGATTTATCACTGTGGTATTAATGCAAAAACGACATGTCGCTCGTTTTCTTTAAAAACAAGAAGTTGAGGCACTTCTAAAGTAGAACTAAATTGGACCAATTTTTGATAAAAGCAACACTGTGAAGCTTATTTTATTTAAAACTTCTCATTAATTAATTGTGTATTATTTATCTGTATAACTAAAAAAAAAAAAGACACTCGTTTTAGGCTTGTAGGAGTTATTTTATCATGAAATTTGCAAATTGGAATAAAATTTTACACTTTGAATACACATTTTAATTTGACACCTTTTTCGCACTAAATTCAATCTGCATATTGTTTTATGTCTTGTGGCTATACTATAACAGTGAGTATTTTAACTTTCATGTATTGGCCCCATTCACATCCACAGTTTGTGTCTCATTGTTAGCCAGATAATTGAAAGGGGGGACATATACATTTTTGTAATAAACAGTATGCCACAAATTCTGTTGACTGGGCTTAACTTGTAATGAACTCGGAATATTCATTTTAAGGGTTATTTGAAAAGAGAATCTCACCAACAGGATGTTTGAAGAGGCCTTCTGTAACTGGAATCCCCCTGCATTCCCAGGATATTTCTTAAGGAACCACCTAGAGAGAAAAAAGCAGTATTTGTAAGAGATAACCTAAAACAATATGTGTAGAATAGAAGTAGTCATTTAGCCGGACAAAAATAAATAAAATTAAAACATTTCACAGTTACCATGAAACCTATACGGTTAAATGAACTTAGAAGGTCAGGGTCACTTACTGATAGAATGGATAGGGCAGAGGCTGCATATCATGCACAGGGACCAGACCATGTTGGCCCGTTGACAGCAGCATACCCTCCCAAATGGTCTCTTGTCCTATGTCTTTAACCATGACCAGGTCATTCCTCCTGTAGGTCAGCTCCTCTTCCTCCTCTCTGCAATCACTGTTATATAAAGTCTTGGCAAAGAATGTACCTAAAAAAGTAATGAAAATGTTCTTCGTAACTATCCCTGTTTCATATTCCTCTCTACACTCTCAAAAAATTTAATTGAAAAAAGTACAAAAGCTGTCACTGTGGTGGTACCCTATCAAAATGTACTAATATGTATCATCTAGGTACTAATATTTACCTTTAAAGTACTATATAGTATGCACCCTTTAGGGTAAATAAGGTGCAAAGGTGAACTGCCCCAAAACTCTTTGTCTTTCTCTATCTCTCTTTCTTTGAAGTGGATCCATAAACAAGTTAATGCATTCATAGGTCATTCAAAAGTTTGTTTGTCCCATAACAGTTTGTCCTATAAATTGATTTTAGTACGTGTACTAACATGTACTTATAGGGTACTTACAGTGTATTTATCTAAGAAAGTTCTGGTAACACAAGGTAACTACATGGGGTAGGGTTAGGTTTAGGGGTAGGTTCAGGGTTAGTACCTAGTTATTACATAGTTATTGTAATTACTATAATAAGTACATAGTATGTACATGAGGAACAGGACTGTAAAATAAAGTGCTACCATTTGTTTTATGTCTACTTTGTGACTGTGGCCTTAATTAGAGGACACACTTAAAAGTAATTGTTTTGGATAAATACTAGTTATCAATTATGAATGTCCAGGAGAGACTTTGTATGAATAAGGTAGTATATACTAACAAAATTCATAGAAGCACAATATTCTGAATGTAAACAAACCCAAGGATATGTTGAGACTATTATTACACAATCTTATTTTCAGGTTATTTGACCTCTGAATTGGTTAATCTGCAATATTTCTATAGTGGACTTTAGAATATAGTCTAAATCCATAGTCCATATCATTCTACCAATTTGTCCATTTACTGTGTGGTTACAGCTGATTTCGTTAACTAGTGAGAAATCAGCAAACTGTGGAGGCTCATTACCTTCTTGTAGCAGAAGTCCTAAGTAAAGAGTAGCTAAGTGGTCTTCATCCACTGTTACACAGATCTCTACATCACTTAGCAATGCAGGATCCAGCCAGAACGACTGGTCACACAGGAAGTTTTCAAGACATCTTGCTACATACCCTAGAATATAAAAGCAATAGCTACTTGTTAATCTAGAACAGTACAAGGAATCATACTGTAGAAGTGCCAGAAAGTTAGTTCCACTGTGACTAACCGAGTGCCAGGTAAGTGGAGAACTTCCAAATCTCCTCGACAGTCTTAAAGGTGATGATAAAGCTGTCTTTTTCAGCATTAACAGACACAAGTCTTGCAGACAGATCCTGTGTGGATAGTATCAACAGTCACTTGTAATGTAATGTAATAAGTTCATCAGTGGTGCCAGTGCATGTTTTGCATGAATAATTCTGTGTCTGACCTTGAATAGCTGAACAACATCCTGGCTGTTGCTCTCTACTACTCGGAGTCTGGTACGTAGTGCCTCCTGAAGCTCACAGTCAAGCATTACACCAGATCGTCGCCTCCCGCTAAATAACAAAACAACATCTCCAAAAAGCAAAAGAGAATGGAGTTAAGTATCCACCACAAAGAAACCAATTGATCAATTGCATTAGCAGTAACTGGAATGCTCTAGTGATGTAGGGTGTCAACCATCACTAAGCTAGTACGCTTAGCAAACCAATATGAATTGTATTAGATTTTTTTGCAGGAACAGCACTATGAGCGACCACAACACTAAAGACATACCATTAGGGCAAGTGTATACATTTAGGAAGTCGGGCTTAATAAATGTAGCCATTAAAGGCTATTATAGAGATAGAGGCCATTATTTCCATGCAAGTCTATGGGACACAAAAATCCATGCTGAAGATACCTGGAGAGAAGCGTTCTCCTACTGAAGATACTGTGCTGCTTCTGCTGAATGTTTCCTTCCTCCTGCAGTAAATCTCTCTGCTTATGCCTTCTGGCTCCACGTCAGCCTCAGCCTCCGCTTCCTCATCTCCAATAGCAAAACAAAGGAAACAGGGGCCAACACAGCTTTACAGAATGCAAATGCATTTGGTATGTAGTCCAGTGAACTTCCATAGCACCTCATAACTATGATTAGGTTTATGATTAATCAGTAAACTTACAGAAAAGCGAATCTGATTGGCAGAAGAGGGATAAGACTGATGAATTATTGAATAATTAAGGACAAGTATAAGGTCCCTTTTGCAGGTATGCATTTCCTATGTATGAGTGTGTATGGTCATCACCATGTATAATAGTTCCTTATTCAAAAACATGATACGGTTGGTGCTAATTAGCATGTTTGTAGCTATGCAAATATAAAAAGCTTTGTTTACAAGCTCATAAAGTTGTGGACATAAACAGGAAGTGCAAGCCATATCATAATGGCTCTATAAGTATCAGCCAGATAGCTTAAATAATAGCTTCTTCCTCATCTCCGGGTGGGTATGACCTTCCCAGATTTGCATTGAAAAGAGAGGATGTTTTAGACAGTAGTTAAATATAATTCATTAAACACAAAATACATTTATATTAGTATCATATAAAACTCTGTCCTATAGATTCCTATATATTCTAACATTGTTGTTTTCTGAAACATTCATGCTTTACTCAAGAAATCATCTTACCAGCTATCATGGCGTCATTGGGCGAAAAGAGCTCACTGACGGCTGCTAAAGCATATGGAGGGTCATTCCATAAGGCATCGAGCTCAGCGGGTGATATCGCTATTGAAAGGGAGGGTGATGTTTAGGGGAGTGTTATTAAATTAGCTATATGACAAGCTGAAGCATTGTCACAGCCACAGCCTTCAAATAATGAAAGCATGTGCAAAACCAGACCAAGATCTAAGAGAGGGAGTGTGCGCATGCAGACAGTGACAAACTTAAACATTATTAACCCTCATATTGAATTTGCCTGACACTAGCATTGCAAATCATCATGTACACTTAAATTGATACAATCCTCTGTCACGAAAGGACAGCATTTGCTAGTTATTAGTCAACATCTGATAGTAAATTATCTAAAATTACACAAGCAGCAAAACAATATGCCAGAAATTCACACAGCGACAACAGTACGTAATTAGTCACAACAGACAATCACACCATTATGCACAACAACGAGGCACACAAACTGCCCCGAAGGGAAGTGCACATCCTGCATTACCTTCATGGGTAAAGCTATTACCCATGACTGACAGAAACACTGTGATGTCTCCCTGTGAAAGTTACTCTTTCTTCTCATGGCAAAAATCTATGAAAGCCAGGATGGGACCAACCTGAAAATAAGAAGCAGTTTCTGAGGCACGGAATTGGACAGCAGCAGCAGCATGCCATGATGTACACAGCCAGCTTCAAACTCAGGTTCAATAGTGGCCGCTCGATGATAGATCCACTTATCGATGGAGTCACTCCTCTCCCTCTCTCTCTTCCTTTCCATTTTCCTCTCCTGCTTAAACCGCACTCTCTCTACTGCTCAATTCTAACTTCCATCTATTTTGTACTCTCCCCTTTCCTCTCTGCATCCACTCAGCAGATGAGTGAAGCACTGCTGGCATGTTTGTGTGGGCTGGTCAGTGCCTCTCTGTGCCAGGGGCTCTTGAGGAAAATAAGAGCAGCAGCATTCTCACATTGCTGGCATATGGGGACAAAAGGCCCAGTGAATAAATGGGCATTACTCACAGCACATGAACATGGAATTTTTTTATTTATTGGTAATAAATTTAACTTCTGTACTAGACATTGTAATATTAGGGCTAACAGCTCCAAGTTGTACATTCTACCATCTCTGGGTCTAAGGCCCCTTTATGTCTGGCATCATTACTTTCTGCAAGTTTCTATCAGTCCAAAGATAGTCTGAATGTAAACAGGAGTTTTTTTTTTTTTTTTTTTTTTGCAGTGTTTATTTACAGGATTTAAGGGCTGTCAATACAAATAATCATAATAATTTTAAGCCATTGTAAATGTAATTAAACCAAATAAATACAAATTTACCAAAGCTATTTTTGATTTTTGAAAATTATGCAGACGCAAATAAATAAATAAAAAATAGCTGAGAAAATTAAAACATTCCCCATTACTTAAACTTGCTACCTGCCCAGTTCAACAAATCTGTAAGTTAAGGAAGTTTTTTTTTTTTAAGTATCTAGAAGACTACGGGGGTAAAAAGATAATTTGGCAGTACAAATGTTTAACATCTGCTAATGTTGTGGGGGTGAATAATGTATTTACCATTTTTATGCCCATTTCACTGCTTTCTTGGAGGTTTTTTGGTCTCCCAGTTGAGAACCACTGGGGAAATGTGACGACCGAGTAAGACTCCAGCTATTTGGTTTTAATTTGTTATAAGAATGATAAGAATGAGGTTCTTAGGATGCAACCTTTGGTATAAACTTGTAGAGTTCTGTCATCCTATCGTATTTAGTCTTTTTTTAATGTACTGTCTGATTGTCTAAACTACATGGAATCTGTTTCTCTACCAGCACTACTACTGTCTCTGTCTCGGGGCTTAACAAAGAGGGCATCGATACAGAATAACATTGTTAATCTTAGTGTTTTGTTAAGAAAGAACCCAGTCAGATTCTAATTGAATCTGTGGAGATCTTGTGAGTCTGAGCAGCTGTAAACAGCCAGGAGGCTTTTCTCTGCATAACTCTTACAGCATCTCTCTGGTCCTTCAATGCTTTAATCAAGTGTTTTGCCATGGGAATACCCAGTGTGTGAATTATACATACATTTTTTTCTTACTTCTTAACGAAATTTCTTTTTATGGTCATAATGGTAATCTCTTAAAATAAAACATTTAATTCATCTGAATGCAATTTCTTTTAGTGAATGTTTCGTTATCAGTGGGTGAAATTTTGTATGGACTTGTGATTTACCTTTTTTTTTTTACTTACTATGCTAAAAACAACACCAGAGCCCATATGTGTGCAGATGTCATTGCTGATAACTATACACCCAATGTTGTGAAAGTAGCTTAAACTGTTGTAGCATGGCAGTGCAATGTCTATTGAAACGCAATACAAAAAAGTTGAACTGTCCCATGCACCTGGGACAGTGGAGTTAGCGGTGTCTCTCTGGGTTACTGGCTCACTGTGTGGATATCAGGGAAAAGAGCGGGGTAGATTTGTAACATGAGTAAATGCTTTAGACTCTAAGTTTAGAATGTCGCCTAAGCCCAAGCAGCACATGGTGATACTATTAAACTGGACTAAACTAAATTCTTAGAACCTATAGTTGGTGAAACAAACTGATAAATTGTTAGAGAAAACAAATGATCTACATTTTAATATCAGTATTCTATGTAAAAGATATGTAGGGACAACTGGGGGTCTCAACAACTAGTTAAAAAGTAAATACAATATAAGTGAATCACTTTTCCTACTTCCATTCAAAGGTTGATATATATATTAACACAGCAATTTCAGTTGAGTACACAGTCACTCACACACACTATAGTCTCTGAGAGAGAGAGAGAGAGAGAGAGAGAGAGAGCATACCTCTGTCCTGCTGACACCCGGCTGTGAGTTTGTTCCGCATAGATCTGTCAGTATGTGCTCTGTGGAGTTGGCGAAAAGTTACTTTCAAGCTGTCTAAAACTAAACATCATAGTCTGTAATGCTCCTGTAGGATAAGGGGTGTGTATGTGTGTGTGTGTAGGTGTGTATGTCCTTGTGGCATGAGTTTAGAGCTTTTGCTGAACGAAGTATGTAAACTCCTCCCCTAAATGATATGCTGCTTTTTCGTTCTCTCAGTTTCTCTTTCTCTCTCTCTCTCTTTGAGCCCGTCCCTCTCACTCCCCTGTTCTGTTAGACTCTAGGTCAGGTCAGAATTTCTTTAGTCAGTTAATAAGGTGGGATAACAAATCTCTGAATGTCATGACTCAGCAAATACATATCAAATAAAATATTAATACTTCTCATCTAATTAGACTCATGAATCCAACCAGTTGTCTTTACTTTGAAAATTAACAAAAAGGAACGGAATTTCACTTAATTTTTCTCTCATGGAAAAAAGGATAATCCATCTGGTCTGACTTGTTTTTCATTGAATACAACAAAATGCCTTGAGTCCTTATCAACTTCATTACAGTAAAATATGCCCTCTTGCTCACATTCCAAAGGTGCTTTCTACAGCATATCCAGATGTGTGTGTGTGTGTGTGTGTGTGTGTGTGCTCATTCCCATCGTGCTTTGAGTGAAGAATGCATGTAAAAATCTTTAAAATTGTGCTTCTTTTTCTTTAAATCATTGTTATTTTTTTCCCAAGAATGCTTCTCCTTTGGTTTTATCTCGTCAGTAGGTCAGATAACAAACTGGGCCTTGGCTCAGCTAGTCATTTCTTGCTTTTCTCTCTTGGTTAAATATAAACCCTGGAATAGACTCCAGCTTCTACAGACTCTTGTTGAGCTATTACAAAAGTCACCCTGAGATGATATATGGGGTAAGGCATGTGACTTGCTGCCTGGGCTGTGAAAGAAGGTAGTATGTGCACAACGGCGTGGTTAATTCCTTCCACAGGTCACAGATGGTCTGGGTAAATGGATTACATACCACATCAATGATAGAGAATCAAAACCCCCACACTGGTGGAGCCATCAGGCCATGTGCCCAAACTATAGTCAAGGCATTAACTTGGCACACAAGACAAGCAGCTGATGGCCTCCACAGCATGTGTTCCAAAGCTTTTTGGAATGCTTTTGCTTTTTGTGGTCAGCATATACATCACAGTGTGTACATCTGTTTAGTTTATTACATGAATAGTTATATATATAAACACTTTGAAAAATACAAGCTTGTTTAAGATTTTTCTGGATTTTAAATAGTTTGTTTCAGGTGAAAGACAATCATGCGGGTTTGGAACGACATAGAACAGAAGGGCAGAACTTTTTTTTGGGTGACCTAGCCCTTTAATAGACCCTTCATACAAACTGCATTTTTTGTGTAGCAAAAACTAATAACAGGTTAATAAGGTTCTGGCTAGTGAATGTACAGTACCCCAGGGCAGCTCAGAGTCGGGGTAGTTCAGGGAGGCACTGCGTTCCTATGCCCCTTTGTATTAGTGTCCTAAGGAAGAGCAACATCCTGTTGTTGAGGACTTGGTCATATTTTAATACAATGGTAAATCCAGTGCTCTGACAAGCAGTACAGCCCACAATATCCGCTGAAAACACACAACACACATATTCCTGGTACAGATTACATTGTGTGCACACACCACTAAAGATATGCATGCTGTAAAATCAAAGCTATGCAGGTTTAATTACTTCATGTCATTTGATAAGCAGCACATGCTTTAACAAATAACTGATATCTGTCTTGGAATTTGACCTGCATTCTAACAGGTGATTAGAATCGGCATAAAAATTAAATGTGATATTTAAAACTGAAAACTACATATCTAGGAAGTATTCATCTCATACAGATGGGATGGCAGTGTAGAACTGCTGATGCTTTGACAGGCAGAACAATGCTGACTGCTTACACTGTCTGTCTCAGACACTAACCTTATGGCACTGTCAGATTATCTGACTGTCAGAACAAGAGCACTGCACGGTCAGGCAAAGAGAGCAAATGGAGTGAGATAGACTGACTGAGCGAGGAAGAAAAGTAGAGTGAGCGAGGCGCCTGTCACATCCCTCCATTGTGCCATTTCCTCTTGGCCTTTGTTTCTATGAACACATGACAGTAAAATACTTGTAACGCACAGAGCCTTTAGGTTAGGACACACAAAAGAGAGCAACTTACAAATAATAGACTTCCTGTTAAAACTAACTGCCTGTCTGCCTCCCCATGGGCCGAGGATTTTTTATTCAGATAAAAAAAAAAGAAGATAATAATAATAAATAAATAAAAAATAAGACAGATTAACCAAGGTGCAGTTCATGGGTCTGTGAGTCTGTATCGTGCTGAACAGTGAACTTGTGAATGTGATTTATTACTTTTCTAAATGGCACTGGTGTAAAGTATTTTATTTCTTTGTGCGCTACAGTGTATTTAGACTGAAAGTTTTTTTTTCTTTCACAAAGGAATGAATGCTTGGGCAGATTTTGTGAGGTTGTGCAATAAGCACAAACCTCTGAGATGTAAAATGATGAAAGAGTGACTACTAGTGTATGTCAAGAGTAAAATAAAAAAAAACTGTAATAGCAATAGGTTTTCTCCACTGACCTTGATTTGAGAATACTTCACCAACAAATAATTTCAAAAACTATTCAGTGCAGAAAAAAAATAAACAAATAAAATAAATCAGGAATCAGTAAGTTAGCATGCCATCTTTATATATTTATTTTTACATAAAACATTTTGAAATTCTCTACTGAATATTTTTTTCAGGGTAGGTTTGTTTCCACTTTTTGTATGGCTTCAAAAAAAAAAAAAAAAAAAAAAAAAAAAAAAGAAATTATATATATATATATATATATATATATATATATATATATATATATATATATATATATATATATATAGCCTATACATATTTCCAACATTTTTTTTTGCCAATAGAAAATATTACACACATTGTCCATAGCTGTTTATAGTAATTATAGTATTTTTATAGTAAAAATTATAGTAATTTTCCATGATTTGTTTATTTTAGCTTTTTGGCTACACTTATTTTTTGTATTGCTATTATTTTATTTAGCCTTTATATATTAAACATGATTGAACTGGATTTCATATTGATTATCTTTTGTGGCTGCAGTTATAGAGTAGAAATTGTCATTTTTATTTTTTGGAACATTCTCTAATCGGGTTGATTTCATAGTGAGAAGCTGGTTGGCAGGTTCTTACATTAAGCCAATTTTTGTCTGCTGTATTTACATTGTGTTTTTTCTCACTCTGCATAAGAGGGCGCTATAAATCCATATACAGTAAATGCCGTAATCTGCAAAAACCCACCCTACCCTTTAACTTTCCCCCTGCATGACCTCAAACCTCAAATCCCCCGCTAGCGACAAGACAAAAACACAGCACTGCTATTATAATCGACAAGACCGTTTCCAGGGCCGCGCGCTTGCAGAGTAGGTGTGTTGTGAGGAAACACGCTGCTCTGTTCGCTGCCTGACGTCACCCCTGCGCGCGCTTCCATGGATGCGAGCGCGAGAGTACAGTGACAGCGCCTCGTCCACTGTACGCAACACTGAGCGCGGCTCAGCACTATCTCAGGCTACACGCGAGAAATGGCAGCAGATCATGGGATGTGACTAGAACATCCAGCTTTATTTGAAGCCGGTCGTCCGCCCTGCTCTCACGGGATGCAGTACTTTAAACCCACCGTTCCCATTATTTTAATCAAGTGATCACTGCCCTCCTGTTATCCGGGAATAACGTTGGAAGCTTTAACATTTTTATTAATTATTTCTCGAGTTTATATCCAACTTTACCCGGTTCGACTCTGACTTAAAACTGAGGCTCAATAACTGGATTTTATCGGTGGAACAAAAGGCGACTGCTGCTGCCTGGATATTAAATTTTACTCTTGGATTATTGTCTCAGCATCATGAGCACGAGTGGTGAGTAAATTCTTGGCTTTGTTACCTTGATCTAGTTGCAAAAAATAATGAAATACTAATGTGAAATAATCAAAGCAGATAAAAATCTCATATTAAAATAATATAAACTTTATCTTAACCTTGTAAAATAAGAGCAATTTGTCTTCAAGCATTTGACCTCTTGCTCCTGACCTGTCCCAATGACAATATAGCTGAATCAGGTATTTGGGATAATAATAATCGTGCTTTCTTTATTCTTATAATAATATAATATGAATCGTATAATTTGATATGTGACGTTTATAATAATAATAATAATAATAATAATAATGTTTTCTTATTATAAATATAATATTCATAAAATAATTTGAAATGTGATGTTTATAATATTATAATTGCGATTATGATTACTGATAATATTATTGATAGTATTATTTTTATTCAGACTTACAAATGAGTCTTGTGCTGAAGATTGATAAATAGGATTTATTCCTTTAATCTCTATAGAAACTGACTTTGGTCATCAAAGAAACTGTTCTGAAGTTGATTTTTCAACAAGATGTTTGACCGTTTTGCACAAAAGTGCAGAAAATAATTCAAAAAACTTGCTTGGGTCACCAGTGTTCAGTTTGGTGCCAATCAGATACGCTTGGCTGCATTCATTCAGCTTTCATCCAATCATATTAATGAAATCACTGTTACTGATTCCATGCTGCAGAAATCTGCCAGATAAAAAGATGCACACCAACAGAGAATGAAAGACAGAGAGGCGGCCAGTGCGAGCTCATGTTAGTGACCAGCTCTCCTTTGAGGCTTGTACTTCAGTCAGCTGATGTTGCAAGGGCATGACCGCTGCTTCTCATAAAGGTCCTTTTATGGGAAAAGTTCAGAACCTTAATAACAAAGCTGATGGGCAACAGACCTGTTTTTGTCCTGTTTGTTATACTTACTTGACTAATGCCGTGCTGTTCTGCGATTAGAAATGATTTGCATTCTTGCCGCAAGCTGCTAAATTGCATTCTCAGCTGATGAACGGATGGACAAGCTTTGTCCACGTGTCCAACTCTCTGAAATAATCCCTCCACTATTCTCCCCTTAGTTCAGGACGCACAGCTCACAGTAGCAGCACACTCTGATAAAACAGTCACATCAGCCAATTGAGCTTGACTTATTCACTCTTTCAAAGCGTTTTGCCTGGAAGCTGGGAATGGGGCTGCTACCAGCATGCTACCGTATGGAGAGCGAGTGTTTTCAGATGCAGACAGATGGCAAGGGAATGAGTGCAGTGGCAAGGTTGTGTCTCATGGCAAAAAGGGACTAGCTGGAGAACTACCAACACATGAACAGGCATGACTGGTCCACAAGAGACCTGGAGTGTTTTGCAGAACATGTATGTAAAGCACATGGCATATAATTTTTAGTAAGTAAATAGACATGCTCTTCTTTCAGTAGAACGTTGGCTGACAGACACCACTCTCAAACTTGCCTCATAGCCACCCATGCAGACATATGGCATTTGAATGGAGCAATAGCCGTGCACAATGGCATGGTGTACACTGCATTGGGCATGATTGCTTTGAGCCAGTGAAAATGCTGAGCAATTACACTGAGGTCACTTGGTCTCTCTTCATTTGCTGCTCCCTACATTTCTTATGGTCAACTGTCATTATCACCTGCCCTCTATTTTCTGCACCACTGAGAGAACAGGCAAACAATTGGGTAGTGGAATGCTCCTACAATCTGTTTTCCATTCCCTGTGCTTTCTGCCTCTCTTTGTTCTGCTGTTTGATCCTCCTGAGTGAATATCAAGGGTTTCTGTGCCTCAGAGATCCTAGTAAATGATATATAGTGATTGTTTATTATCAGGGACTTTGGAAGGATTCAAAAAGGAGAGCAAGGGTACATACATATTTTATAAGCCTGAATATTATTTAAGTGACATAACAATTGCCCAATGAATGTGACTGTGAGTTTATCCTAAGGTTAGTCATCATACCTTGCTCCTCCTGTGTCAGCATTCACTACTCTACCTCAAATCAATCACACACAGTAGCACACACACTGACAGAAGTGCCTCTGTCACCACTGTCCTGTCATGCCAGCCCTGTGGAGAGCAATGAGGTGGAAGTTGGAACCAAACTTGCCTTCAATGTTCAGACCTCCTCAACAGTTAACTGCAACTGTGGCACTCTTTTTAGCCATCTGCAAAATTAATGCACATTTTCTTTTGACGTTGAGTTTGTGATAATAAAAAACAATATAAAGGAATATTAGGAATAATATTTAAATAAGCCTTTAAAAGGCTTATATAACTCTACACCCTTACCTTATTTAGTGTACTTGGACATGAATATGTATATTTAAAAAAGCCACACCCTGAAAGATGATGGGATTGCTTACATGTTTGTGTGACCGTGTGAAACTGTCTTTTTCAAGCTGTATTTTTGAGACTGTCTTTGTTACACTGCAGTTTTACGGAGAAAATGCTCAGCAATGTTGATTGATGAATTTGCACTTGGATTGTGTGAAAGCATATTTTTAAATATTTTTTAAAACTTTATATATATATTTTTTAACTTTATTTTCACCACAGGGGGTCTCTAAGATAAGAGGTTACTAGAGGTTGTTTGTCTAATTTTGTTTTGGTGGCCAAAACTCTTAAAGTCTAATGACTATTTCCCAAAAAGTAGTGGTTATAAAATGTAAAAATTGCCCCCTCCAGTTTATAATGGCAGCTTCCTAGATAAAATATTATGCACAATGCATCTGCATTGATGTTGCTCTGTAGCATCTATCTGCATAATGCATAAGCTTTACCTGGGAGTTGATTTGATCTGAGCGAGTGTGTCAGCAGACGTAGACCCTCTATGGCACCGTAAACACACTCTCATCCCATCTGGAGTGCAGTCCGGCCAAGAGTCAGCACCCATTTGTCATTCCTGTAACCCAACGGTATGCTTTAGCAGCACTGGGAACAAAAGTGAAACACAAGCATGTTAACACTTGTCAGGGTTGAATTTCCCACAGATCCTTTCTAAAGGTTTAATTCTCCTTGCATTTTCCCTGTATTTCATATACAGGGTGATATCTTTGAGGGAGTTCTTTCTATAGGTCCACGATATAAAAGCCAGCAGATGGACACCGAGCCTTTCACTATCATTCCAGTACGATAACTGCAAGGCATGTTCTATAGAAAGATTTACTTTTTACAATATGCTAATTGATCTCTTGATCATTATTCAGCATTTTTATTTTCTAATCCGTTAAGGATGCATTTGTGTTCCTCTGTGATATTCATCTTTTCTATAGTCTCCAGTTTCCTATCAGAGGGATTTTGGCAGGCTCTGTTAGAGGGCCAAGCTTATATCTTTAGTACGGTGTCAGAGTACGGTCTGTCTGCTCAATGAGCAATGCTTAAATCCAGCTGATTTTCATTGTAAATGTTTGCAATCTAGCCTCCTAAAGCAATTTAAGAAGCAAAGGAATCATCTCCTGTAAAAGACATGCCGATAGATAATTCATAAAGTTACACTAGTGATGTTCATCAGATGACCCTGACCCAACACATTTATCTAAACTTTGTTGAAAACCCAAATCATTAGTAACCCTGAGAGCAGATCGAAGGCCGGAAGTCCTTGAGGTCCTCTGACCTCATTATGTCTGACCTTTTTTAGCTTATTTGAGTGATCATTTGTCTGACAGGGTCAGTTCAGCTCCTGTTGCTACAGCAATGTTGGCTTGTTACAGTAGTCATATATCATATTTGGTCAGGTTCCTTGGAGGCCCACGTACTGCAAACATCTCTTTGAACACCACCACTTTTTTTAAGGTTTCAGGGGTTATGTGGAAAGATTTTGATTGTCTTTTTAAATCTATAAAAGACAATAATCACAGTCAAAAAATACAATTTAATATATTTATTCATATTAAAGCTAGTCCTTTAAACATTCTGTTCATCAAAAAAAAAAAAACATACATACACATACACATATATATATATATAATGGTTTCCACAGAAATATTAAAAACATCTGTTTTCAACTAATGCCAAATGTTTCAACAATATCAAACTAAATGCAGTTTATATTGTTTTCGATATGCTGAAACTGATCAGTTTAAGCAAGTAATTACACATATTTTGTTATTTTCAGTAAACCATGCTGTTAACAACCACCAAAATCTTTTTTTTTTCTGTACTAGTCAGTACAGTAATTGTTCTGACTCAGGAAACGAGAGTGTTACTTAACCATTAATTCTAGCACTGGATTTAAAGGTCTTCATCCAGTGCTCATTACTATAAAGGATAAGTGGGCTCTGTCTGGCCACAAGATCTTGCTTACACATCTCCTCTGCTTGGCTATAGGAATTGAGAGCAGCCTTGTCAGCTCCACTCTCCCACAATCCTGTGTGACTATAATCCACAGGAGGCTCCTCCGTTGAGGGCAGAAATAGCAACGGCCCCTTATGTCCTGTGGTTATCACCTTACACCTCGGCCGGATGTTACTGGACCTTTGCTATACAGAATTGCTCAGCATTATTACGCTGAAGTTTCTCAAAAGAACTAGGCATCTCTGAATCTCCTTTTTTTTTTTTTTTCATTCATTTTTATAACTGTGCCAAATCCGAGAGGAATTTGTGGCAACACATGTTTAAGTCATTGAAAATGTAAGGAAACTCAGAGTGACCTATTTTGGGATTTGGGGATCATGTTTTTATTTGAACTGTGAAGACTGTCAAGTCTGTATTAATAATAGACGTTTTCTTTTTTTTTTATTCATTTGAATCTAGATTTTAGCTTAATTATAGAAATACTTACCACTGAAACCTGAATGCTATCATTAGGTATCTAATGTAGGTGCCATTAAAACCTTTAATCCTGTGTGCATGTCCTCCCCTGATATCTGTGCACGTGATATAGGCTACTTTAGCAGGGATTACACAGCCTGATTACACCCACCTTCCTTTATACCCACAAATGACAGATGAATGATGCATGCCTGAAAGACACATTGTCTTTTAAAGGCATGTAGTTTATTCCCTTTTGAGCGGTCTCCTCTGTTTATTTGTGCATTATTGTATGTGACAGTTTATGGGGTGTTTGCAATCTTTGAGGTACAAAGAAAAGCAATGATTTGGGGGAAATAGCTCTCATGCATTGCCATAAATTCTCCTGGTTTTGTGATAATACAAAACATCTTATTTTCTCTTGTGTGACTGTTATCTGCTTTTAACAGCATCATGACTGTACTGTCCTCTACACTGACAAAAGACTGTGGGCTGAGGGCCAGAGACAGAATTCAGAAAACAGCTCTGGAAGTCGGCCAGGCAGTGCGTTTCTCTGCCAAAGGAATACGTGCTTACTATATTACCAGTGTGAGATTGAGCCACTGGAGGAGGCATAACAGCATTAATGGATCATTGTTTTTCAGCTGTGGAAGAAGAAAAGTCAATGAAATCCACTATTACAATAGATTGACAATATGCAAAGTGATTTTCTAGTATAATTCATTGATTGTTGAATTAAAAAATGCTATTTTCAGCTCTCAGATACTTACCAATGTGCTTTGTATTTATTGCACAGATATTTCGATTTATTTATTTTTGTAGTTGAATAACACTGTTGAATATAGTCTTTAGCAAATGTCAGAATGAATAGAATCTTTTATGTATTTGATTAATTATAATGTTTTGATGCCTAATTCCAGTTACAGCATCTAAATTGATGATTTATTATTGTTTTGTTTTACATTTATTTTGACAAAATAATACATCGAAATTCAAAACCTTTTAATACAAGACATTGTTTTTGCTGTTTCTGCTGTGGAAAAGTCGTTTCTGCCCTCTAGACCGGTATATCAATATCAATATCAGTGCGTAGATATTTCAATAATATTTCTACAATATTATTTATTATTTTAACACTTCGAAAATCTCAAAATGAATATTTCATGTTCTGTTCACTATATTATAATTTCACTTGCATTTAAAATGATTGATTTTAGTTTTTAGAGTTCTATTTGTAATTTATTAGAAAATTTGTTTCAGATAATTTCAGTATTGGCTGTTTATTGGTTATCTGCTACAAAATGTAAATATTCATTATAATTATGATTTATTGTCGATTTCTTTTTTTTTTTAATTTCCAGCACAAGTTTATCTGATCAGTATCACTTCCTGGATTGAAACATTGTGCTCGCTGATTAAGTTCGTCTTTTCCAATATGCACACAAAACCCTTATTAAAAGAGTTCCCATTATGCTCTACCAGTCCAAACCCATTTTAATACGTGTTCATGGTTGTCACATGGCTCTGTTTCTCAGGGAGCTGTGGGAACATGGTGCTGATGAATCTGATCACAGGCCCGACAGTTTTGCCCTGCTGCCAGCATTGTAGCTGAAACAATGGAGATCAGGGTAGGGCATGCGCCCTTGCTGTCTTCAACATTTCCCCCCAGTTAAATCCATTTAGACTAAAGCAAGAACAACACTTGCTACAGTGATTGCACAGTAATTGATTTATTCACTGACTGAGTGTTTGAATGCCTGTTGTGCATCTTTAATATGAGGACAATCAGCACAAAACCTCCAGCCATCAATACACAGAAAGAGAGAGAGAAAAGGAAATAATTTAGGTAACCCTCAGGCCCATTATAATGATGAACACAGAACTCACAGCTGTAATACTGGTACTACAAATACAAATTTTGGTTTCACAATGCAAAATCCATCACTTTTATCTTAAAACATTGTACTCAAAGCATGACCTATATTGAAACTCTGGCTGATACAGATAAGGCTATAATTATTTAATTATTAGTAATTATTTTTGTGTTATGGCTGATATTTAAAGATTACTATTTTGTCATGATTTATTTTGGGACAAGAAAATGTAAAAAAAAAAAATAGGTCATGTAAATGTGTTTTTTCCTCCCTAAAATCTTTTTCTAAAACCATCACAACATTATATTACAACATTATATTAAAGTATGAAAAATTCATTTTGAGATTTTTTTTAATTACATTTTAATAGTATTATTAGATATAAAAGTATGGGTTAAATTATTAGTGGTTGTATTATAATTTTATATTAATTATTAATCATTTTAATTCAATCTTATTTTTAAATGTTTTACCTTCATTGTAATTTTTGTTAAAGTTTTAATTTTAATAATTTTGGTACTCCAACAATGTTGTTGTTGTTGTTGTTTTGTTAACACTGATTCTGTGTCAACCAAAAATAATAAATAGTAATTAATTCATTTTAAAAAAATATTTTAAAAAGTCTAATATCAGCCAGTAACCAATGTCATCTGATGTTCGTCACTTAGTGCCTTTTTGTCTTTTTCCTAGTAGTACCCTATCAGCAAAGCTCATGCAGCAGTGAACGGAGCTCCGGACCAATCCACTGCTTTCGCTGTCGGGAGGTGTGTAAAGGAGAGGTGGTACGAGTGCAGCATGTGCACTTTCACATCAAATGCTTCACCTGCCAAGGTAAGAGTATTTTGCCCATATGCAATGCATTGTAAACTCTGTGACCTCTCAGAGTCATGTTTTAATTAAGGGAAAAGCTTGCATACTGACTTGGATTTGTTTCAGATATACAATTTCCAATAGATTCTGTTTCATAATGGCACTTTATTGAGAAATAAAGAAGAGCTCTCTACCTCTGACCTAATAGCTTGAGTCGTTAGAAGTAGTGGATTTCTGATTTAATGATGTGGCTGTCTGAAGTAGGGACCTGTTGCGCAATGAGATCCACTGGCCTCACATTGTCAAGATGGTTGTTCAGTGATGCCCCATGGCATTGCCCTCCATTATCAGTGACATTAGTGACATCAAGAAATTTAAATGTAAAACTAATGTGAATATGATGTGACCAAGTACTGTCACCTTTAGATTATGTAAGATGAATAATATGGAAGTGAAACCCTTGAGAGAAAGACTAATTTGTGGTTTAATGAGCTTTAAAAAAGGTTGTATACTTTTACCTGCTTACACCCAAACTGGTGTAGCCACATGGTCCCTGCATGGCATTTAAGGGGTTGCTGTGGAAACTGTGTCGAGGGGCACCCTTCCCCTGGTTGGTGGTTATTCTCAGCTACACTATCAAACCGACAGCCAATAGCAATAAACCCTGGGGCATAGTTGGGGGGGCTCATAGATGGAGACAGGGTGGGAGCAATTGAAAGAGAATGGCAGTTTCCCTCCCACCATTATGACATCACAAGTTGCCTTGGAGCAAATGAAGTTACTGAACAATAACAGTCCTTTTACCCTTTGCTTCCTCTCTCTCAAATTCACCCTCTCTCCCATCGCTGCCTATATCTTCCATAAAAATTACCTCAAGCGATAATGTATTTCACCTCTAACTCAACCCCACCCCTTATCTCACGATTCTTGCCATGTATAATTGTGTGTATTAACTGTGCTCTATGTGTGTAGGAAGTCCAAATGCTTCTTCAGCAGCTCATATCTCCTGCATTGTTGCCATTTCATTGTTGCAGTCCTGTGACTGAAGGCTTGGTTTCCGTGCGTGCTGGGAATTTTGTTTGGATGGGACAACTGAGTGTGATGATGAGCTGTGGGGCTTTGAGCCCCAGTTAATTGGACAAAGAACATTTGTGGGGTGTTTCACAGGAAACCCCGCATGGACTGTCACAGGTCAGAGGGGCCACGTTGGAGTCGCAGTTGCTGGAGTTCGTAGACATGTGACAGTCTGCTTTCAGCCCTTTTGTTGAAGCTAAAAAACAAACGTGGCTGATTTTATATGCCCATAATGTGATTGTTTGTTTACTGAGTTATTCAATACAGGTTCAATGGAAAAATGTGCTTGTGGTGACATTTCTGCAAAATCAGATTAAATTGGTTCTAACTTGTTTCGCGACACTTTCAAAGTGAAATGTCTAGTGGCATGGGTGGTGAACAAAGTCCTCCTGTAGCGAATTGATGTGTTTTTGTAAGAAAAATAACCATATTTAAAATACAGTAATCAATTTAATCTAGCTTGAGCTCACTGATGTACATGGAAGCCGTTCCGGGGGAATTACGTATGAGGTCAGCTTTGCGCATGCGCTGCTAAGAAGGGACGAACGCAGAAGCGCAGGGGAGAGATCAAAGCAAAACAACAAGTCACTAATTAAAAGTACAAAACAAGGATTTGTAAAGAAGATTGTTGGAGGATTTCGATATAAGCCAAGAGGAGACTGGTTTTCCTTTGCTAAAGTAAGGAAACTTTGCTTCCTTTGCTCCTGTTAACAAACGTTAGTTTTCACTAGACTTACCGGTGCATGTGCAATGCCAACCTCATACGTCATCAGCCTGGAGCTGCTTCTGTGTCCAATTAAAGTGATTGTTACGCTTTTAATATGGATATTTTCCTTAAAAAAAGACATCTTTATGAATACCACTCTTGATCAAGAAGAACAAAAGGCCAACTTGAACATGATACAATTAATTTGTTCTTTTTTTATTAGAAAGTATAGTTTTTCTGTAAACATAGCACATACTGAACTGTACCGAAAACCGTGATTCTAAAACCGTGAAACAAACCGAACCATGAAAAAGTTGAACCGTGCCACCCCTAATATATATATATATATATATATGATCACAATTTCCTAAATATGTGTATGAAAGAATCCTTTGTTTTTTTATAAAACCAGAGCTTTGTTCACAATATTTAAAAAAAACAAAACAAAAAAAAAATCATTACATGTATTAGGGCTGTGCGATATGGTGAAAATATCTAATTGCGAATTTTTTGACAGATATTGTGATTGCGATTTGACTTGCGATTTTACATTTAGAAAAGGCAAGCTTCAGCTCAATATTGTCAATAATGTGCAGCACAGTCTCATTACCCTGCTGAAAAAAAAAACGAAAAAAAAAAAACCAGAAATTCTTACAGTTTCCATTAAACCATTACAAAATTCCTTTTTGTTTATAGCATTATTCCAATAGGAATTACTGTTGTTCTATTGGTTCTGCCGGATCCCCCATCTGCCAGATAGGGCTGTCACTTTTGTGAAAAAATCATTTTAGATTTTTAAGACATTAATGTTCATTGAATCGATTGTAAAATCGATTTTCCATGTCTAAAAAAAAAAAACGTTTCCTTTTTCAACGTCAAAACTGAGCTTCTCAGTTAACAACGGCTCTGTGTAGTAACAGCTGCTCTATGTGAAATCATCCACCTGAGAGAATTTACCGCTGATTAGAGAACCGGTTTTACTGACGAGATGAGCATAACTATCGGCCAATCTTGATCGGTGCACCCCTACCTACTACCCCATGAATTACCCCATAACATCCATATGTGTTCCTTCCTGGCTCTTAATGTTGGAGCCAGCGCTGTTATCTCCGCCTACTGGAAACTTTCTGGAAACTTAGTTTATAAAAATACCTCTGTATATGCCATAGCTTCATCATAAATAAACATTTGATATTATATGTGTAAAATGGTTTATTAAAATGATATAATATGTTAGATTATTAAATGTTTATTCACCAGGGTAGCAAGTGCTTCTGGTCTTCTGGTAATTAGAAGCACAAAAAGCCCCTCAGGTTTTGTCACTAGATGTCAAAGCTGAAACTCATATAACAAAAATAATGTTAAGTTCCCTTAAACACTTTAAGCTTGTTTCATTATATTAATTAAATCATTAATTTCCAAATGTTGTTAAAGAAATAAGAGAATGTTGGATAAAAGGAAAAATTTTTTTTATAGGAATCAAAAAAAAATACATTAAGACATAACATAACATGGGCAGATAAAAGATATTATGTTTAAGTTTAAGTTATACAGTTATACAATTTAGTTTTGCTTTTGCTTACCGTTTGATGTTTCTCATATGCAACAGAAATGGCAGTGCTTATGAGTTGAACATCATGGTGGTTGCGCCAATACGACTGCTCACAAAAATTACTCGGAATGGCAGAATTTTTTTTTGCCAAAATGCACTCTGGAGCCCTGCAAGTAAATTACGTTGGTTGACTTTACTTGCCGACGTGGCTTTGCAAACAGGAGAAGAAAAAAAGAGATGCCTTTGGAATTATAGTCTAGTTAATTGAAACAGCAAGCACTCGAGCACACAGGAAGAAACATGTGTGCCAAGGTCATGTAGATACAGCTGAAGCTGAGGCAGTGGAGATAATTTCAGGGGGAATTTACACAGGCTTTGACCATGAAAATGGGCGGGTGCTGTACACACAGGTATGAGAGAACCAGCTGTTTCCAAGGACACACCGGTAGTTAGTTTACGTAAAAGAGGGGGGAAGTCAGGGGTAATAGTAGTACTAACTTCCTGTGTATGCATGCACATATCCACATTAAAACATAAATGGCCATAAGGTCCATTTTAGGGTTGTCATTATTTTGGTAATCGAGTAAAAGGTTGATTATTCTGGTGATTAATCGAGTAATCTGATAAAAAAATGTTGTGGTAAGAAAAATAGACCTAAGCAAACAATAGACTTTATGATGACTTAAAATATGTAATTGGTAGCAATGAGGCAATAATAATTGATTCAAATGAAGTATAAAAAGCAAGTAATCATATGGCTTTATTAAACAAAACAATTAAAATACATAATGCAATAAAACAATAATCATAACTTATGTACATTATGTATTATATCTAATGCCTGCAGAGGGTGTCAACGGCCTGACGATTGTTTTTACACTTTACAGCGCAATTTAATTGTTGTTTAAAAATGACTAAACATTTAATTTAAATGTCCACTTTAATTTTTAATATTTGGCCACTTCTTTATGATAGTAATGCTACAGCCACTACAGTAATTTATTACAAGAAATATGTGGATATCAAAACATGCAAGCTCAGGGTGATGGTTTAAATTTTTTATTTGAAGTCTCGATGAACAGTTAGCATATTTAGAAAGATGATGTATTCTTCGCTGTTTTCTCCTGTATTCTCCTTATAAATCTGATAGAATGGTGCACATTGTTCCCAGATGAACACTACAAGCAACTCAGACTCACAGCAAATGCAAAGATGTTGTTTAAGATGGTCCGTGTATGTAAATGTAAACTGTTTGTGTGGAGCAGAATTTACTTTGAACAGAGCCGCTATGAGAGGCACATAACCTACACACATAAATAAAACAAGCATATATTTTTTTAATTGAATTATAGCCTTTGCGAATTCAAAATTGCACAATGCTTATTTATGATTTTAAATGGTTTTAATATTTTATGCAGCCTTTTCATGAATTCTTGTCCGTGGAATGCGCCACTTCAAGTATTTTGCTGGTTAATCTGCATGGGCAAAATGCAGTTGGGGATTTTTTTATATTCAAGTCCTCCAATTTGACAGAGGAATCATGACAGCCCTACCCCATTTGAAAAAACCTAGTGAGTAGCCTACATAGACAGCTTTTTAAAGCTATTTTTGATATATTACTGATGCAAAGACTGCTTTAAATATTATGCTGCCTACACATTTTGACTCATTAAGGCAGAGTCACATGTAGATAAGGTAATAATTCCAGGATGGTGGACAAAGTGAGAGAAAAAAAAATACATTGATAATTTCAAACTAGAGTGCTGCACCATTAGCTTAGCAACATGCTAACTCTATCTTGTTAGATGTGGCAACACAGAAAACTCATTAAATCTCTATTTGGTTGTGCATTTATTTTCCCTTTTCAAATAAAAGTCAGATTGGGGAGTAACAGCTCTCAGTGGGGAATGGAAGACACACTCTTGTCCTGACCTCCTGAAGCCTTTCTAGCTTTCTAGTTGGCTCTTCTCCCTCTCCTACATCAATGCAAACAGATAATGAACACAGCTGTGCAACTATTGATATAATAGAGACAAATGGTGGCCCCAAAATGTATTTGTACAGCACTTAGAAAAGTAACAATATCATTGCATTACATACATTTTTTTTTAAATAAGTGATTTAAAGGGTAACACAAGTATACTCTTAAAGTAGATCATTTCAGATGTTCTGCAATGATTTTTAAATGCTCATCATATGGAAAATTTAGCAGACTGAATGAAAGTTGTTAAGATAAATACTTTAAGAGAGAAACACACATTTTCTGGTCTTTCTGTAAGCAAATCCGCTGCTTTTTAACTCGAAGTGTGAAGCATTTGATTTGAAATCTTGACAGAATGTCTGAGTCTAATGTAATGCAACAATAAATAGAGCAGCTCATGAGTGACTCACAAGTACTGTATGAGCACCATCAATAAACTGTCAGACAGGATAGTTCACAGAAAAATGAATGTTCTGACATCATTTCCTCACCCCTGCATAAGTTTCTTTCTTCAGTGGAGCATAAAATTTGATATTTTGAGAAATCCCTCAGTGTTTTTATCCATTTATTGGACAAGTTCATAACCAAAACTGTCTGGTTACCAGCATGTTTCAAAATATATGAAATGATGAGTAAATGATGACAGAATTTTCAGTTTTCGGTAAACTATCCCTTTAAGTTATAGTTCCACTTGAGCTCCATTCTCTCTCCATTGCTCTTCTGTGTGATAAAGACATGGTTCTGAGCAAATTGGCAAAGTAGTGCTTCCAAGAGGGAGAAAGTTTATGTCTTTTTTTTTTTTTTTTATGAAAAAGTTGCAATAAGCACTCACCAGTTAAGTATAGATTTTCAAATCTGACAACTTGGAGTAATGTTTATTACATTACAGAAATTGTATTGTTTAATATTGGATATTTACAGGATATGTACCTTTCCCTATTTTGGCATTTATCTTACATTTGCCATCATTATATGCTCACTTAAAGTTTATCTTTAAAAACATTATCCATTTTTCATACTGTACATTGTAATGTTGGGACGACTACATTTACTTTTACCATTTAAAATGATTGATTTAAAAAAAAAAATCATTTGGTTTATTTTTTTATTTAGACAAAATAGTATAGAATTTTAATATTAAGTTTATAGTATATTGGCCAAAACATAAAAATAGTTTTTATTGGTGCATTGGTGGATGCCTAATCAATTCTTAAGCAAGTCGTCTGCATCTGCAAGTTATTTGTAATTTCAGGGTCAAATTCATGGAATTTTACTGCTGAATAAACATAGATGTCTACAGTTTTGTCATTGTCAACAAATTCTTTTCAGAGCTGTGAGCATTTAGTTTACTTTACGAATCAAATAATGCTTTTCAGCACTGCTTCTTCTGAACAGGACTGGCAGGTCATTAAGATGTCTGTCAAAACAGATCTTATTAAAAGCTGAGAGTTAATTGGCCGTGTAAAATGTAGTTTTTTTTCCTTCCTCCAGGCATATGCAGATCTCTTTCTATAATGACATGCAAGTCTCATCAACCTAATCGAATTTGAAAAAAATACTAGATTTTATATATATATATATATATATATATATATATATATATATATATATATATATATATATATACTAGGGGTGTAACGGTATGCAAAAATCACGGTTCGGTACGTACCTCAGTTTTAAAGTCACGGTTCGGTTCATTTTCGGTATAAGGGAAAGAAATGCAAACATTAAACTGCAGGTTGTTTATTACTATAAACTTTTTTTTACAATTTGTTTACACTTTTTTAAATACTTTTTAATAAAATATATATAAAATAAAATAATAAGAAATAAAATACTGCTGCAAAGTTCTCCACTAAATAAAATAATCTCAGTCTCAAACCAGTATCATATAATAAAAAATATCGAAAAATATAAATAAATAACTATGATTACAGTGCAGCATTACCAATCCCAGCTTGTAGGCCTGCTCATATTTAAAAAAAATATATATATATACAGAAAACGCGAAGCAGCCGTCACACAACTGACACGCAGCAGAAACGCCACGCTCACGCCACGCAGCCAGTGTGTCACCGGCCTTAGGATCAGGTGCAGGGCGGGATTTGCGCTGAACACGGAGACTTCCGCCACTTAATATGTTCGTTTGGATACACGAAAATGTAACTAATTTCAATCAGTACACACGTGCACCGTACCGAAAGCCCTGTACCGAAACGGTCCATTGCGAATACACGTACCGTTACACCCCTAACATATACAGATTAATAGAAATTTAATTTGTTTGGCAAAATTAACTGAACTCAAACTATAGGTGTTTTGCATAAATGTAATTGTAAAACTGGTAAAGCAAACAAACATTTGGATAATCAAATGTGAGGTGCTCTGAACTCAAGACTATTTTATTTGTGTATTATAAAGCAGCTGTGATGGAGTCAGTAGAACAATCAGTTGGTATATGTGTGGAGCCCCTGTTTTTCCGAGTTGTCAGCCGCTAGAGGAGGAAGACTGAGCAGGATGGGAGCTTCTCGTAACTATGGCAACATATGCCCGTCCAATCATTAAGCCCATGCGATAGTTGCTGGGGAGACTTTCTCCCACAGATGAAAGGACAGTGGCAGTATTAGAGACTGAATTTCCTTTGTGTTTTCCTGAAGATCTAGATAAGGTGTCATGGATTAGCCTGGCACATGTCAAAACCCCAGACTGGAAATTGGGCCATCTATATTTATTATGAATAAAGTAATATGCATTTATTCTACAACCTGTGAATAGATATACATGTGACTTTGTGTTTGCCACATGGCTCATGTCAGAGAAAATGTTAGTCTAAATCAATATAGATTAAAAGAGCTCAAATCAGTGAGGTTAAGCTTGGATTGGAGGAATGAATTTTGCCTGTCTTATTATACCTGAAAGGCTACTGCATCATTAGGCATTTTTCAGAGAGGTTAGTGGGTTAATGAAAGCAGCTGAACAGCCTTCGAGTGAGACAGAAACAGAGCGCGACCTGCTGAAAACACTATATCACCCTGTTTAAATCAGATTTAGGGGTTGAACTGGAAGCAGGAATTCACTGAGTGCAGAGAAACTGTACGCTGATCGCAGTGATGTGGTTTTAACATTTTGGCAGCATGTGATAACCTCTATTTTTTAATTGAGTAAAATGTCTGCTTTATTCAAGTTAAAGTAGTTAGGTTCTTTTTATGTCATATTTCTTTCTATATTATTAGATGTAGAATAACATCACGCTCTATGATAATATTTACTATACCATATACTGTACTACACTATATAGTATGCAGTACTATAAAATAATATAATGAATATTTATTAAATTAATATTTGAATATTTACTTCAATATTTTTAATATTTAATATAATTTTTATTGTATCAAATATTTTATTGTAAAAAGAGTTAGAAGTGGCTGTTTTGATAGATCACTCCTATTTTATTGGATAGTAATATAATGATCAAAATAAGCTTATAATGCTTTATATATTTATTTATTCAATGGGATACAGTGACAGTTTATGTATACATATGGTTTGTATGTATATTGGTTGGATGTACAGAAGTGACATTAGCAGAATAATAATAATAAAAAAAACTGTAGATAACCAAAAGGTGGATTTTTGTGAATCTTTGTGGGTACAGCATTGTCATTAATTACTGCATTTTTACTGGTGCTTCGGAATATTAAATTATGCCTTAGATAGACTACAGAAGATAAGTACTTAAGGGAAAATGCCTAAGAGTTAATCTCACTTCTGAGGAAACCCCAGCTCCTTGTTTGTATTTATCTGTTGTCAACATATGCATAATTTCATTGTTGTCATTCTCTTGATTTCTTGCTGTTACTCACTGATTCCACAAAAGACCATCTGGTTGCTCAGTGGAGGGCCCTGAGGGGACTAATCGCTTCCTCTTCTCTCACTAAACTCTCACTCCATCTTTCATTCAGTCAAAACAGCACATTAATTACAGTTGATGAGATTCCTATCAGCACCAGCAAGGTAGCACAGAAGCGATGCGGTTGGTAGAAAGAGGCACAGACAGGTGTGGGCAGAAAGAGAAGGGAACCGTTGTCATAGACCAAGCCACATGCTGTGCTGTGAATCATAGAGCATCATCTCCAAAACCATTTAGGTGAGATAACTGGCATAATCATTAATTGTACTGAAATAGCTGATGACAATGTAGTATAAAATGTATTATAGATCACTGTTTATATATAAATTTAAATACTCACAGACAATGAGTTCCAACTGTTTTTATTTTCCTTAGAAATAGCACACCAGGTTTAAATTATTTTTCGAATGTACATATCCAGATATTTCCTGATAGTCTCAGACTTTTGAACCCCACTAAAGTATAACTATTTAGGTTGCACTTTATTTTACAGTACGTGTACTAACATGTACTTATAGTGTACTTACCGTGTATTTATTAGTGGTGGGAGAAAAGCTCGATGCATCGATGCATCGCGATTCGTTATCTAACGAACCAGAATCGATTCTCAAAAATTCAGAATCTATTCTGTGTTCAATTCAAATGCGAGCGCTGTCAAGACTCACGTGACCAAACAAAAAAGACGGTGATGGACGACCGTTCATATGCTGGTGAATTCGCTTCGTTTAAGATAAAATGGACAAACTACGACCTGCACCATCTCATTTAAAATCGGATGTGTGGCAACATTTTGGATTTTCTGAAGACACCGAAGGTGTCGTTGATAAAAGCCATACTGTGTGCAAAGTCTGTAGCGCCAAATTCAAATATTTCGGCAACACGACTAACATGAAGAAACATATTACGCGGTTCCACTCAGAGCTGGAGAAACAGCATTCTCTTCCAATCATGAACACTCCCGGTTACATTCAAAGGACCCTGGATCAAGTAGCAAAGCTTCCACCGAATTCTGAAAAGGCAAAACGAATTACCCGATCAGTGGCGGGTTTTATATGATTTCGCATGATGTTACAGGTACTTGAGCCACGATACACTTTGCCCTCGCGTCGTTATTTTAGTGAGACGGCTGTCCCCGCACTCTACAGTGAGTGTAAAGATCACATCTTAGAATCCCTAATTCTCCCTGTCATACAAATGATTGTTCATTGCAATTGTATGGCTTACCATTCATTCAGAGTTTGTTAATCCTGAAAATAACTTTGTTAATAAATTAAAAGTATTGAAAAAGAAATATTCATAATCATTTTTAATTTGGCAATACTGTCAAACAGATATTCTAACTATATACAAAAAGCATAGTAACTCCAATTTTGGTTAAAATAAAAAGTTTAGAGTATTTTTTGCACAGCAGGATAATTAATTAAGAATCATTTTGGGAATCGGATCGTTCCTCCCAGAATCGGAATCGGATTGAATCGTTAAGTGCCTTAAGATTCCCACCTCTAGTATTTATCCAAGAACGTTCTGGTAACACAAGGTAACTACATGGGTAGGGTTAGGTTTAGGGGTAGGTTCCTGGTTAGTAGTTATTACATAGTTATTGTAATTACTATAATAAGTACATAGTATGTACATAAGGAACAGGACTGTAAAATAAAGTGCTACCACTATTTATATAAAGTGTAGTAACTTTATCATATTTTGCCTTCTGTAAAAGAGGAACTAAATATGATAAAACGTAATTGTAACACTTGATGCAATAAAAAGAAAATCCTAGGAAAAAAAGGCTGGAGAGTTGAAGCATGGAGTAGAGGAGAAGGGGCAATAGGAGTGTACTGAGTGTTCCGGGGTACTGGAAAGTCCTGAAGAAGGGAATTTTAATTGCATCTGTTGGCTGCTGATAAATACATAATCAGTCATCCCTCCCGCTGGTCCTTTATCAGTTCTGTTTTAATGACCACAGTTCTGAGCAGCGAATGCCTGAACACAGTGAATAAAAGAGAGAGAGAGAGAGAGAGAGAGAGAGAGAGGATGAGACTCGGAAACAGTATATATATAAATGACTTTCCCTGAACAAGCTAACGTATCAGTTCTGCTGTATATATATAATTTTCTTTTAATTTTAAGAATATTGTGATTTAGAGCAGGTGTTTCTGATGTAAAGTACTCCATGATGATCAGCCAGAAGTCGTGGCCTAGTGGTTAGAGAATTGGACTCACAATTGAAGGGTTGTGAGTTCGAGTCTCGGGCCGGCAGGAATTGTGGGTGGGGGGAGTGCTGGGGGGAGTGCATGTACAGTGCTCTCTCCACCCTCAATACTATGACTTAGATGCCCTTGAGCAAGGCACTGAACCCCCAACTGCTCCCCGGGTGCCGCAGCATAAATGGCTGCCCACTGCTCCTGGTGTGTGTGTGTGTGTGTGTGTGTGTGTGTGTGTGTGTGTGTGTGTGTGTGTGTGTGTGTGTGTGTGTGTGTGTGTGTGTGTGTGTGTGTGTGTGTGTGTGTGTGTGTGTGTGTTCACTGCTCTGTGTGATTGCACTTCGGATGGGTTAAATGCAGAGCACAAATTCTGAGTATGGGTCACAATACTTGGCTGAATGTCACTTCACCTCACCTCAAATTGTTTAAATATTATTAGGAAAAAGTATCTGTATATACATTTACAGAGAAACATAATCAATTGAAATGTTATAAATTAAACTCCACATCTATTTGTATTGTGTTTATCATAACTCCCTCAAATGACAAAACTTTTTTTCCCTCTCAAATATGTTTTTGACAAACCCCATAGATCTTATTTTATCTTTATAATTTAACCATTTCACTTTTTATTAGTTTTTACAATACTTATAAAACTTGCTTTTTCTACTCCTCTCAAATATCATCTTAATAACTGAACGTCAGTAACAGTTTTTAGTGAAGCTAGCTGGTATTTAGGAGGGCTAAACTGGCTCTCCATGTGCTCCTAATTTAAACGTACAGCAGTTACTCCAAGCCATCAAAAACCCCTAGTCAGTTTCCACCAGCCCAAACAGACACACTCTACCTCAGAACAGGATCCTGAAGCCAACTTGAAGGATGTCACACAACACCAATTTAATATAGACTTTACTATTAGAGCTGACATTAGTCATGCCTTCCACATGACACAAAGATGATCTTCACATGTTGTCTAAAAGTGATTTGGACAGCCACACAAATAAGCAATCTCACACCTCAGGCGTTTTGTATGGGACCCTGCTGTCTCTAGGGCAACCGTGGAAGGTTTAGGTTTCCTATGGCAACTGTGAAAGAGGACGTCCCTCCCAACAATCTCTCAGCCAATGAACTGCGGTTCTAAGCGCCATTTATCAGAACTGAAATGTTCTTCATTAATTACTTGACCACTCCATTAAAAGGCATTTAGATTCGTCTGACTGATCCATTTCAGGCAATCATAAATGCATTTGCTTAATTATGTTTTTGTTGTGATTGTTCTCATTCTTTCATTCTCATGACACAATACTATGGAAATGGTGTGAGGGGGAAATAAATCTGTATTTTTAATTTCTCTATTTTATATAAGTGGTGTAGATGCGTTGTTCTTGCATTCCACCAGTTAATCAGTCCATTGATAAAGAAATATATTAAATAAAGTCTCTGAATGTGCTCTCACAGTGTAGTCTGAATATTCGCAAGAACTTCATTACTCTATCTGGCCTTTCAGCGCCTCTGCAGGGACCAGCAGTGACCGGTTCATCTCTTTCTAAAAGGCCTCTGGTTATATTGTTCATGCTGAGCCTCGAAGAGCTCCATCATCCTCATCTATCCAGTTGAGCTCAGGATTATTGCCTTGTGGAAGTAGGCATGGCTCCAGAACAAAGCATGGGCCCTCTGGGTCTTCATTCATGCCGTCTCACCCTCTTACCCTGTGCCCTCTCTCCATACCACGTGGCCCAGTGTGCATGTCTGTTTGCTATATCTCAGTGAAGAGCTGTCGGTTTGGGAACTCCATGAGCCACGGCATCATCGATGGGATAATGAGTCCTCGTTTCACTAAGCAGCAGCTTTTCTCTGACATTCAGGCTTGAAATAGAGACAATTAAAGAAAAGTACCACTGGTGCACTTCTAACTTAATTGTTGTGTTTTTTTTTTTTCCGTTTAAATATTTTTCAGAAGAAAAAAATACCTATTCAAGGTTGTGGCTTTCGCCTTAAGTGAGAGTAATGCTTATTCTTGTAAAAATCCTAATTTCTTGAGATTTCTTGGGACCAGAGTTCTTGTGGTGTTCCTGGTCAACTTTTTTTCAATTACTACATTTTCTATTTATTTTTGGAAATGAATGATCATAGGCCTCGTTGATCTAAGCTTATGCACCTCAGTTTTTGAGTGAACATTGATAAAATTATTCACAAATAATGTTTCTCAAATAACTCAAAAAAAAAAAACTGAAGTGCATAAGCTCAGAACAGTGACCTTTGACCAATCAGTCACCATAAAATAAGCACAATATTACAACATACAATTGCATATAAGGCCGCAAATACACAAGCAAACTTCACTGTGATAGTCATTAAAGTGTAGATTCATTGTGGATGAGCTCATCCTGTAACATCGCTCTAATACACAGACACACAAAGATTTCCATTATTCTGTAGTAATGTTCTCATTATAATTTTATGTAGCCTATATCATGGGCACAGGTTGCACTTAACTCTATTTTCCTTTTCGAAGTGATTCCAATCATATTTCAAGCACTTAAAAACCACAGTGGTGAACAGTGCACATCTGAAGTGTTTCTGAAGGAAATTATTTATGTGCTTTAATATATCGGGCAAATTTTATTTGGTCGATAATGATAACAGTAAATATTAACATATATCAGCCGATACTGATATGATGCCCAGTATATTGTATATATCAATTGCTTATATTGAACAACTGTTTTAAAAGAAACTATAGCTTACGATTTTAAAATATGAGTAGATTGTAACTTGACAGTTTCATAGCAACTTCCCCAATGAGATCCCACTCTGTGTTTTCTGCTGTCTCTTATTTGTTTGCTTCTGACTGCTTTATAGTGTTTGTTTCATCTGTCATGGTTTTTGTATTACAGTTCATGCTTTTTGCATTTTTGAAGCAGAAATGTTAATACTGTCTGTCTCTGGAAGTTGTTTGAGTTGAAAAGGTCTTAAGAGTTTTTTTTTTTTTTTTTTTTTTTCATTAGGCTTCAAATGTCATGTGTTCCAGAGTTCTCTCTGTAATTGCAGGGTTTCAATCCAGTTGGGCCATTTGAAGCAACATGCCATTGTTTTGTGGTTGTCTGAAATGTGGCTGCCTGGCACAGAGTCTGTCTTAAACACACACACACACAGACATTCACAGCAGGGCTATAATTTCCCTGCACATGTGGTTACACTGCCAAAGACTCCAGATTTCTGTAGAAATCCCAGTTCTGTTGAAGCTGCTGGCCCACAGTGAAGATTTTGCAGCAGTCCTAGTGCCCACTGGCGATATAATATTCTGATAAGTCTCTTGGCCTCTTTTATTCTTTTACTCTGCCTCTATTCACAGATTCCTTTATAGAGTTAGGTTGTCATTCAGTTTCTGGAATGACGTACAGCTTACCAGCAATATTCTTTTTATGACCTACCTAATCACAGTATTTGGCAATCTATAATTTAACATTATAATCTATCTATCTATCTATCTATCTATCTATCTATCTATCTATCTATCTATCTATCTATCTATCTATCTATCTATCTATATACTGTGTGTGTGTGACTCAACATCTTAAAAGTGAACAAAAAACATTTGAGTATTTTTTATTAAGTTTAATAAAGTCTTTGGATCCACTGCAAATATATTGTCAATTTTTGATATATTGCCCAGTTCTAGCAGCTATTCATAATCACACAAGCAGCTCAATGACATAGTGATCGCATAATTCGGGACAGACGAGCGCTTTGATAAAGTCTTTTCACTCCTGCATTCTTATGTTTTCTTTCAGTCAGAGAGAGACGTTATCATAATCAGCGAGCATCAGATTCCATCTCCTAATTTACCACCATTTGTCCTAATGACCTCAGCAGAACGTCCCTCATAGGAATATTTTCTTTCCTGTCTCCTTCGAACTCAGGACTTAGATGACATGTGAATGACTTAGGAGGATGTCTGACTTTGAATTAATGATTTACGGTACAGTGACGCATTTTGCAAAAGGCAATCATTGCCAATTCCACAAGCCAATAACAGCGGTCATTGAAAAGATGATGGATGCTGAGGGCTGAGAGACTGAGTGTGTGTGTTTGTGTGTGTGTGTATGATGTTGTAACAGTATGCCATATGAATTCTGCTGAGATCAGGGAGATTCACAGGCATGCTAGTATGTGATCTCTGGCATGCATGCTGAAATGGTCATGCTGCATGCAACGGTGTCACATCTCACCCGGGCTTCAGTTTGTTAAAGAGTTACATATAGCGGTCACAATATACTGTAAGAGTAAGTGGTCTGTAAGAACTGAAGGCACTGCCATATTGCTTTGTGTATGTGTGTTTTTGATGTTTTTGCTGTGAAGCTTTTAGGTCAAGCTGAAACAAAATGCTCAGGAAGTGTTTTTCCTCATTTGTGCTAAAAGAATGATCCTCAGATTACTTTTAATTATTGCAGGAAGCCACACAGATCCTCATTCCATGACCACCTTGCAGGATCTATTTTATGTGGGGTGTGATTTTGAGATGTTTTTGCTTTCATATAAGTAAACTGAACTTAGTAAATCCCTTTCCTTGTGAAAAGAACTGAAATTCAGAACTTTAAAGTTTACGTGCGTCGTTAATCTCTAATGAATTATGTTTGACCTTCTCTTGCTAACTTTCTAATTTTGCAATGATTGTACTGTGTCACTGTAAATTGTCACACTTCTCAGTATCAGGGTCTTTTCAATATCATTTGGATTCTATTAATTTTACATTTTGTTAGCAAGTTTATTTTAAGTAACAAGACCTGCTTTATGGTTTTAGTTTTAGTTAACTATCGTAACATTGCTCGGTATTACCCACAACAAACACTTCCATCTGAAAATGGCTGTTTATGTGTCACTTGTAATTCCAAGTCTATGATCAGCATCCCAAAATTCCCAAAAAGAATTTTAAACAGAAACTTGGCGCACGAAAAATAAGGCCCTAATTTAGTCTAATTGGCTCTCTAGCTGTTTATTGTTACATCTGCTTGAAAGTAGCTTCAAAAAACTCATCTTGAGTGCAAACCTTATTACTTTGTGTACTATATGGTGCTCATATAGGAATCACATGTTCAATCCTGGCTTGCAACATTCCTTGATCCCATTTTTTTTTTCCTCACTGTCATTTCCTCTACTGAAAAAATTATCTCATGTTGATTTCTCTTCCTTTCTATCTCTTTCTGCCAGTATGTGGCTGTGATTTGGCACATTCAGGATTCTTCCAGAAAAGTGGCGAGTACATCTGCACAGCAGACTACCAGCGCCTGTACGGCACAAAGTGTGACAGTTGTGAGGACTTTATCTCAGGAGAGGTGGTCTCTGCTCTGGGCCGCACATTTCATCCACAGTGTTTCGTCTGCAGCATATGCAGGTGAGCCCTCTATACAGACTACTGAAATGTCATTATGGAAATAGACCCTTCAGACAGATTAAATGTGAGGAACGCTGGTGGGATGCTGGTAAATGATGCTCATTTACTAATGTGCTGATGACTGAATCTCATTTATTCACTCCCTGACAGCTATATGCACCCCCACACGTCTATATACTAAGCAATTATACTACAGTTAGTTTCGGTCTTCTAATTTGATCAGTCAAGTGACATTTCAAGACTGCTTATATTTATATAATTTCTTTTAAAGAGATTCAGGGTGTGTGATGGGTGAAAAGGTTTAGGCTTAAGGAATATCTTCAGTTTAATTGAATTAAAAGGATTTGATGGACCATATGTAGAAAGGCAAAAGTAAACTCTGATTTCTTGTGCCACATTCTGTCTTATCAGAAGGGCTAATTAGGACAGTGTTTTATATATAACCTCTTCTGCAGACATGCAGTGTCACGGTTTATATCTATCCACACGCCCAAAATTAACTTTTGTTGTTGTTGTTGTAAATTTACTTGCCATTAAGTCTTACCAGGTGTAAACTGTGTTGCATATATCAGTAATGATAGGAAGAGTAGATGGATAGATGAATGAATGAATGCATGATTGAATTAAAATATACTGAAAAGCAGTTTATGTGTGGTAAGTTTTATAGATAAACATTTATGGCCAAAATTTACATAATACAAAATTAGTTCTCACTGTACACTGAAATATGTCTTCATGATGCATGTAATTTCTTCCTTCATGTTTGAGTTAGTGAAATATTCCACGTGCATTTCTAATCATCATTTATCTATAGCAGATCATTGTTTATCTTTAATTGATTTACTCATGTTGTTTAGTTCAGATATTAAAACAGCAGGGTCAAAGTATAGTTCTTGTGATTTAATGCATACATTATGTTTAATTTAATAACTTTAATGTACTTGTCGAAGCCATTTTTTACTTGAATTTGCTGCTTGTAGGGTGTTTATTTTGGACCCTGTGTGTAGGCTTCTTCTCTTCTCTTGACTAAATTGCCCTGGAGAGTATAATACCACAAGTGGAGAAGGAGCGATCAATGAAGAACGAAGCAGGATATTGTAACATGAGTCAAGGCGGAAGAAAGCTGTGGTTTGGAGTTTAAAATATGCAATAATGCCCAGAAAGCAAGCAGCAAAGGGAAGAAAAGTGTAAATTGAGAAACTGCTGAGGCTAGAGGTGAATATTTGCCTCACAGACTGAAAGGAGCAAATGAAGAGTAGTTAAATGCAGTGGTTGAAAACACCATCTCTTGTCTTTTATTTTTGTGGCCTTTTCTCAGACTGACTAGCAAGAAATTGAGAGGTACTGTAAGATATCCATGCAGAGACACATTATCTGTCTGGCCAGCAATAAAAACTTGTTATTTACCTCTTTTCTAAAAAAAAAATGGGTTTAATAGAACTGGATGTTTTCTGCATTTACTGCTTTAGTATTCACATTGGCAGGCTTATTTTTTTACATTACCTCTGCTCTCGCTTTTCTCTCATATGATTTTCCTCACTTTGTTCTATTCTTTGTTAAGCCTATGTGGACACTTTGCTGGACTATAGTGCTGTGAGTTTAGCTGCTAATGTCTCTGTTATATCTGTTATATCCCATTTGTAATTACAATGTGTTTAGTTTGCTCTGATCTACAGGAAATTATTTCCACTGAATACCTTGCCCCTTCTCCTGTAGTTAATTAGGACCCGAAAGAGAGTTAGCACTTGATGAACATATCTGGGTAGGAAAAGGCATTTTCAAAGAGGACTGGGATTGCTTTGTTGGACTACAATGCCAGTTGGGCTAGTAAATGGCCCAATGGGATGCTCTTGGCAGGAGGCACCTAGACATCTATCGGCCCAAACAAGAAGTAAACATTTGACAGGAGAGCTAGATTATGTTACATTTAATATTTAGAACATCTGTGTGGAAAACAAACTCTAGATTTAGTAGGCTATCATCAGAGTAGTGCTGTCAATGATTATTCATAAGACATGTTATAGCCCTTATATGCTGAAAATCTTTTATGATGGTACAACTCATATTTCTGTACAGCATTCTGGACCTGTAATTGATATTTTGAGGAACTGTTGCAGTTCACTGAGATGATGTCATGTTTCAGGCAGATGAAGATAACAACAAAAAGGTTATTTATTTAATTAAATTCCAACAACAAAGAAGATCTAAATAATTTAAGTGTGTGAGACAGAGTGCTACACACAAACAATACCAGACAAATGAAAGGTGAACAAAGAGGAACTTAAATACACAGTGACAATGCACTAAAGGGTGAACAGGTGTGCTGTTTAATGAGTGTCCATGGTAACTGATGACTGGCGGGAAAACTAGATCAAAGGACATAGGAAAGTGATGAGAAACAAATTAAAAGAACAATGGAACCATGATAATGAAACTAAAAGAGCATAACTGTTACAGATAAAGAGGGCTTCATTTTTTTAGTTTGAGGGCACAGGTTAATTTTGAGGTCCTGAAAGAGTTGCAAGATTGTGTTCGTGGACAGAATAAATGCAGCAAAACATGAAAACTCTACATTTTTAAAGAGCAGGAAGAGCTGACAATGCTGTGTGTGTCTGGAGGGAGTGTGATGTGGCGGTAATGCCAAGGTCATGCAAAGACTGCACGGAAAGACACGCACAGAGCCTCATGAGGAAGCCCACACACTTTACACATATAAATATAGAATAAAGTAGGTTGTGTGAAAGAGGAGGAATAAAACACAGATAGAAAAAGAGAATAAAGGATATGAGAGTGTAAGATTAGATCCAGAGATCCTGCTCTCATTGGCATCAGCTATACTGAAACACTACAGAAACTAAAGGAATTATTCCACCCATGTGTCTGACAAGGGCTCTGTAAGTGCTTCTGTTGTCTGCCCACTTACCCTGTCAACTTTCACTCTCGATTTCAAAGACATCTTTGTGTGTGGTCTCAGTAGTGGAGGAGTTAGTCATGCCATACTTCACATAGCCCAGTGAATAGTGTGTTGGTGTGCGTTTATGTGAGAAAGTGTGAGATTTCTTATAAATGTTCTTTCTATGTTAAAACTGATCAATGTTAACAGTGACAGAAGTCATGCATGACCTGTTTTTTTTTAAAGGACCTGTTCAGTAATCATGTAAAGTGGCAGCGCCTGTGCTCCTCTAAGGTCATGGTTCAATGTAAATGGATTGTTTTATAATTGTTGCATTAGTAGAGGAATTGACTACTGTAATAGGATTTGTCTCGTGGTTTAGGAGCTTCCAGTCATGCTGATTACTGAGCAGATAAAGCAGTGCTGTGGACACAAAGGATTACGCAAGCTATCATGAGACATGCGGAAATGTGTGCTGAAGAGACACATGCATTTATTAAAGCATAATCTACTCTTGTGTATACAGTGGAACATGGCGTCATTCATGGTTTGCAGAGGTCTTTGGTACAAGATTTGACTATAATGTTGAGGAAGAGCCTGAAGACCATATACAATGAATTTCCATGCTGGTCCAGGTTGGATTATCCTGGACTGTCTGGTGGCTGAGCAAAGCTATGTTGTTCACCAGCAAAACTAGTATGGGGAGAGATCCCACATTGTCCACATTGCCCCTTGTTATCCCCCATCACTCAAAAATGTCAAGTCATTATGTGATGTGAGACACTTATTTCAGTGGTGTTTGTGGCTTCAGTGTGTCTGAAGGGAAGACAGTGTGCTTAGGTATAGCTGGGCCGTCATTACTGGTCTCTGTTTAATGCTTGTGGGTAATGTGGCCTTCCTCAACTCAGTTTGGGGTTAAATGTTACTTGAACTCTGTCATGCCTTCGCTCATCTGCTGCCTTCGGTTATTAGTAAATCCTTATTTGGTTGGCTTCCATTACCATACTTGTCAATAAACATACCGATTTTTCAATATAAGACATTTACACTACAGTACAAACATTTAGGGTCAGTAAGATTTCTAAGAAATCTTTTATGCTCACCTAGACCTCATTAATTTGATTAAAATACAGTAAAAACAGTAATATTACTAATTAAAATACCAAAACCTTAATTTTGCTATTTCTGTTGTCCTTTTAGATATTTAGTGTGTGTAGGTCAGGATTGCATTTATTGTGAGGACCTGCCAATACTTTTCTCTACTATGTAATTTAGTCTTCTTTGTAAGTATTCTGAATTTATTTGAGTGGATCATTTTTTATTTGGACTGTACTAATTTAAGGCTTTGGTTTACTTATGTGTGGTACTAAGTTTAATAGCATGTTGTATATCTGTCTGTATTTCCCTCTCTAGGAAACCTTTTCCAATTGGGGACAGAGTGACGTTCAGTGGTAAAGAATGTATCTGTCAGCACTGTTCCCTCAAACTGGTTAATTCCAATGAGCCAATCAAAATCCATGGGCCCAGCCGTAAGTCTCATCCTTCAGTTTAAACATTTTCCTGTTCATTTGCATGACATGAGGCCCACATGTTTGTGTGTTCATGTAGATTAGTACCAGCCAAGGGTCCTAACAAATAAAAAGGGCTAGATAAATAAGTAGAGTAAATCGTATATACTATAAGTATTTTGCCAAATCTGCCACTCAAAAGTTGAGTGTGTGGGTGTGTGTGTGCTTGGTTACCAACAGTCTCCATACCAAAATACCTTCTTTTATGTTCTTCAAAGCAAAGCAAAAGGTTTTTTTCAAATGACTTCCCAAAAGTTACTATATAACAAGAATGAGCTGTCTTCTGTTTCTCTTAAACGCTTGTAATCACAGCTGCTACAGGGAAAAGGAGGAAAGAAACTGTTGGAATTTAAGAGTGAAAGCATACTTTAACATCTGTCTCTGTGTAAAGATTTAGCTGATAGATCGTGAAGGTGAACTGAAGAAAGCCGTGCTCTGTGTCACAGTGCAAATACTCTAAACATAGCTGAACTTCTTCCAAATAAAAACAAATGATGCACTGACCTTTCTGTGCTCAAAATCCTGTTACGGTCATACATCATTTGCTGGCCTACACAGCTCAACTGTGTATTTCTGCTAACTTAACATCAATACTGATTTATTGATTTGTATTTCATGTGTTTTTTATAAGCCTGTCAAGGCCGACTGGACACAGGAAAGACTTTTTTATCCTTAAGTCCATTATATAACCTCTCTTCTTTTCCTCATGGCTCTTTTTAGACTGTGCAGGTTGTAAGGAGGAGATTAAACAGGGTCAGTCTCTGCTGGCATTAGAGAAACAGTGGCACGTCAGCTGCTTCAGGTGTCAGACCTGCGGCCTGGTCCTGACGGGAGAGTACATCAGCAAGTGAGTGAACACTCCTTCTGTTGACCTGCTGGCATTCTTTCAACCATGCATTTTGTTGCACAAAGCAGCCTGTTTTATTGTGTTTGGAACCAGATTAACTCTGCAATATTTTACACATTTGCTTCCAGTAATAGGTATTCGTATCATTGGTATATGTAGATATAAAATGTGTGGATATATATAAAGTTCAATTTAGAATCAGAAATTTGTGTGGACACTTTTCACTGTATATATATTACCGTTCAAAAGTCATGTGACGCGAGTAATGGTGTTAAAATAGTAATTTTAAATTGTAATAATATTTCACGGTATACTATATTTTTGATCAAATAAATGCAGATTTGTAAGCATAAGACACATCTTTCAAAGACATTAAAAGTCTTATGGCCCCTCAACTTTTGAATGGTAATGTGTATGTATATGTATTTGATTTACTGATAAGAAGGTGCTCATGTTAAGGACTTTAGTGAGAATAATGAAAATAATAATAGAGTCACAAAGTTCATGGTTTTTCTGGTTTTGCAAAACCTAAGCACCTGTTTTTTTATTTTTGGTATCAGTATAAGAATGTGTTAAGTCATGTGAACCTTAATTTGCATGCAGAGACGGGGTTCCTTACTGTGAGTCAGACTACCATGCCCAGTTTGGGATAAAGTGTGAAACATGCAACAGATACATCAGTGGACGTGTGCTGGAGGTGAGTCTATATCCCACCACAGGACCAGTGTCCAATGTACCCCCCACCCCAGACCTTCAGCCCAGGAACCACCAATACAGAAAAGTTAAATCTGCCTATTATAACATCTTATTGATCAAAGTGATAGTGAAGACATTTGTAAAGCAGTTCTTGCTGTTCTTTTGAACTTTCTATTTATCATAAATTATTGAAAAAAAAAATCTATCAGGGTTTTACAAAAATACTGTTTTCAACAATGATGAAAATAATAAGAGACTTTAAAAACATAAAGAAATCCGCAAATTGACCCCAAACTTTTGAATGGTAGTGTAGTGTTATTTGTTAGAAATGTAATGCAAGTTTCATTCTTGTCCACAGACCACCTGTGATACCTTTGTGGACTCCATGTAGAGAAAACTGAACCTGAGCAATTTACTCATTACTTATTCACATACTACAGACTGTAGCTCTTTGTGATGAGTGACCCGTCTTTGATTGCTATTGACTCTGAATTACCTCAGAAATCTGCTGAAGAGACAGTGATTACGTTGAGTTACACCTGAAAAGAACATGAATTGATCCATTAAGCAGGCAGCAAGCCTCCATCATGAAAAGATCAAGGTCTAAATATAAGGAGATGGATGAAGAAGTCTAGACAGACAGGGGAATAAAACTACCATTTGAAGCTCTCTTCCCTCAGAAATACACACTTTCTTCTCTCTCAGTCAGAACAATTCACCATTTATGGTTAACAGATGGCAAAAGAATACACCTTTGAGAGACTAGTATGTTCCAATATGGAGCGATAATTGTTCAGGCTCTTTACCACTGTTTCAATGGGTAGTTACTGAGAGAATACACTCCCGAGTAGGGTTGTGGAGTCATGGAGAGAGAGACATAGAACGTGAGAGACTTTGAGTAATGTGACGGTCGCAGGGGAAGAGAAACATGATGAGGTAGTTTACATACAAATAAGAAAGGAGATAATTTGCCAGCCGAGCGTTTCAGAGTTGATGAAGCTTAATGCTAATGCACATGCATTTGAGTGAGATGTGTGTGTACTCTCACACACAAACTCGTTCCTGTCGCTCTGTTTGCTCTCATCCCAGTCTGAGTGGCTGGTGTGAAGTGCTCCGTGTTACAGCGAGAACTCAAGTCAGGTTATTTATAGCTAGTGGGACACAAGCTGATTTATCTTTATCTGCCTATTTGATTTGCACTCATTCCCCCTAGGAGACACCTAGTGATACCACATGCCTCTGAGCGTTTAGAAGCTGACAGCTCGCTGGTTCCCGGAGCAATGACTGCACACGCTATGTCTCTAGCTCATAAACTGGCCTTCTTTCGCCACCTGCTCTGTGCCTCATCTCCACTAACCCCCTTTCTTCTCTGGGCTTCCTAATGAGACAACATTTGGTGTATTTGCAGTGTTTGTCTATAAATAGCAACTGTCATACTAGTCTAAGGCACCGTTTACACTAGTGCGTTTTCGTTTTAAAACGCATAACTTTTGATACGGTTACACCTATTGTTTACACTATTTACACTACTCCGGCATTTTCCATGTGTGAGAACGGAGACTTTTTAAAATGCTGCTGACCCCGTTTTAGTTCGAAAACTCCGGGGTTGCATTTTAGTGTAAACGGACTAAAACAGAGACTTTAAAAAATGATTGTGTGGCTGCCCACGTGATCTCTGCATATCCTTGACGACCATGTAACCATATCATGTCTCTGAGTGTGTCGCTATTTCCGGCCACCTTGTGATCATTAGTTACTTGGAGTAACAGAGATCCTCATCATCTGTCCACACAAATACATCCTTGCTTTACCTTGCTTTTTGACTAGCAATTGACTTCATGTTTACACTTTTATGTGCATGACCAGTGTGCATGAATGGTCATGTGACATGCGTTTTTGGTTACGTAGTGTAGATGGAGATCGTTTCTGAAGCGCAGCTGAAACACCAGTGTAAACACAGATCGTTTTAATTCTAAAATGCCGTTTTAAAACGAAAATGCACTAGTGTAAACGGGGCCTAATTACTTACATTTTACATACATAATAGAAAGATTATTTTTTTTTGGTCTTCGTTCTTCTAATGTAGATTGTTCCAAACAAATTTACAAAAGAATATGTTGTTGTGCCTTTGAGCAGTTCAGACAATTAAGTGTTTTTAAACAGTTAATTTGAGTGAATGATTCAAATTACTCACTGAAGACAGTCGCGTTGTGTTCCTGAATGAGTAAGTGTTTTGAATGAATTGTTTGAGTGACTGATTCAATGACTCATTCATTGAAACAGTTACATGATTCATTGTTAAATTAATCAGTTTTAAATTAATCAGTTGAGTGAATGATTCAGCCGTTTGATTCCTTACAAATGAACCAGTTTTGTATGAATCAGTTTAGTAAGTGACTAAATGGTTGAATGACACATTCAGGAAGACAGTCATATGTTTTTTTCCTGAACGAGTGAATATTTTTAATGAATCATTTGAGTGGCTGATTCAATGACTCATTCGTGAACAAAGACACATGTCTCGTTCTCAGTGAATCAGTGTTTTGAACAAACTGTTTTAGTGGCTCATTCAGTGAAAAATTCCAGTTTATTAGTCTTGATCTGAGCCAAGTGATTAAATGATTCAATGTCTTGTTTACAAAGACAGTCACATGTGTTGTTTGGATTTGAATCAGTCATTTCAGTTAAAGATTAAATAATTGAGTGATTCATTCATAAACACATTCTGTGTAGTTCCTAAATGAATCTCTATTTTTGAGCGAATCAACTGGGTGAATAATTCCAGTGACTCACTTATAAAGTCACTCGTCACCACCTACCAGTGTAACAATGTAAAATACAAACTGTGAGGTTAAGTTAGTTTTGTATAATTTTAATTATAATACATGAATGCCTTTTTACACCGTTCACTTAGGGGACATTTCTGTTCAATCTAATGTGTCCCCTTTCCTCAACTAGAACTTTAAACTATCAGTGTAAATATATATATATATATATATATATATATATATATATATATATATATATATATATATATATATATATATATATATATATATATATATATATATATTAACTGGCCTAGTGGAACAATTCTCTCAATTACTGATTCTTGGCACTGAAGAATCTACGTAAGCTTTAAATGTGTGTACGGTGAGCCAGAGAGTCATTAAACGTCTGTAGAGCTGAAATGAGTCTTGAGCAGTATTAAAACAGCAGAGGAGTGCTCTGTTGCTTAATATGGAGGATACTATTGAAACAAATATATGTTTACTGTGTTTATTGTACTTTTGATAATGGGTTTTACAGGTGAAGCATTTTTGTGCTTGTACAGGTCTTATTCTTCTGCTTGTCCCTGTCTTTCTCTGTCCAGGCTGGTGGGAAGCACTACCACCCGACTTGTGCTCGCTGTGCCAGGTGTCAGATGGTGTTTATAGAAGGAGAGGAGATGTATCTCACAGGTGAGGAGAGGTTACAGAGGCCAACAGCCGCCACTTTCCATGAATAGGGTGCAAAGTAGGGCTCTGAAACTCTTCCAAATAAGGAAGTGATTTTTTTGTCTTTCTCAACAAATGGTCAGTGAAAGAAAGTTGCTTAACTTTCAGAAAATGGTGATTGTAAACCTCAAGTGGTCGAACTACAAAGTATTTAAGTGGTTTTGTTTACTAATCATTTTCTAAGAGCTTTCCAATTACTAAAATGTGGAAATGTCTAACTGTAGTTTAAGGTTTTGTAACAATGAACATTAAAAATATATAAATATATAATATAATATAAAATATATAATATATAAAGTGAAAGATGTTTTCTGAAACGAATGAGAGATACTTTTATTTTTATTTTATTTTTGATTAAAGTAAGTTACTCAAACAAAATTATCAAATTGTACTTTATTTAATAATGTTTTTGTTTAGAAAAAATAATTGAGATATTCATTCACAAGCTCATCCTTGTGACAGCAGATGAGCACTTTGCTAATAAAAGAGCTCTTTATATAATATTCCATGACAATCTATCAATATTAGCTTCATTACCAGGCCATCATGAACAATTTGCGAGATTCATGAGGGAGACTTATATGAAGACTTAGGGCCCTATTTTAATGATCTGAAACGCAAGTGTCAAAGCGCAAAGCGCAAGTAACTTTGTGGGCGGGTCTCGGCGCTGTTGCTATTTTCCCGGTGGGATAAATGGCTCTTGCGCCTGGTGTTCTGTCCGGCGCAAATCTAAAATGGGTTGGTCTGAAGTAGCTTCATTATTCATAGGTGTGGTTTGGGCGTAACGTGAAATAAACCAATCAGAGCGTCATCCAACATTCCCTTTAAAAGCAGGCGCGCAAGTTCCATTATGGATTGCTATTATTATGGCGTATTTACCAGGCGTACGCCAGGAGCGGTTCACAGCCGGGGAGACTGGTGTTCTTGTAAGAGCAGTGAAAGACAGAGAAGTTGTGTTGTATGGGGATGGGAGAAACCCACCCAAAATAGCGTCGGTTAAACAGGCGTGGGAGGAAATAGCCACAATTTGTCAGATGTCCTTATATACATATATGTCTTGCCACTATTGGGCAAACAGGTCTGATCCTTAATTACTACAAGTAGCCTGAATAATTTGTAAGCTAGATTTATGCCTATTTTTTCACATCTTAGTGGCACACCACAATAATTTCCGTCATCTCATGTGTTAATATTTTTTTTTAGTGTAACAATTTATGATTTGCAAAAATAACTGTTGCATCTGTGTAGATTACATGAGCAAAGTGTATGCGCGTTGTCCACGCTATACATTATGGTCAAGCATGCGCCCTTAAAATAGCATAATGAACAACGCGCTACTGACTTTAGACTAGGTTTTTTCTGGTCAGTGGCGCAATTGTTTAATGGAACAGCAAAATAGCACCTGGGATTGTTTGCGCCGGAACACACCTCCTTTTTTGCGCTGAACCGCCCGGGGAGCGCAAGTTCATTCACTAGTTTAGCGACGTGCTTCTGTGGAGGGAAAAGCGCACTTTGCGCGGGTGCAAAATAGGAATGACACATGCGTTGGTGTACAAAGTCAATTGCGCTGGGTGCAAGATAGGGCCCTTAATGAAAAAACTCATCTTGATCCATCTTAATGCCCCGTTCAGTAGATTTCCTCTGTGAAACTGTGATCGCTCATATGACTTCTAGTGCCAGCGGCTGGACATTAGAATGCACCGGAGGTCTTTCTCTGTTTGTCTGTTCCGTTTCACATTCAGCACTGAGATGTGTAAGTGTGTTACAGGCTAGCGAACATGTCTCAAGATAAATGCATTTAAAAGTCAGCAGAGCCGGCCGTCAGCACATTACTATGACGCAAAAAGAGAGAGGTACGTAGGGAACAAGAGTGGGAGAGAATGAGCCAGGCAGAGACAGAGCATCAAATTAAAAAACCCATCAATTTGAAATTGAAATGCACTCTGGCCTTTCTTCTCATGGAGTCTTTACATTAAATGTATTTGCCTTAGCTTGAGTTATCCATCTGCTTCCAAATCTCAAACTCACCACTGAGGTCAGGAGTAATGTGATTGGCAGGTAGGTCTAAGATGCCAGACTGAATACAATTTAAAATAAAAATCTCATAGTGCAAGTCCATCAGGGACATTTTCTTCAAAAAAGGACATAGAGCCAGTGCCTACTCAAAAACATATGCTGGATTTTATGCGCTATATTTAATGTTCTCCTCTTTGTTTGGCTCTGTTTCTCAGGTTCAGAGGTGTGGCATCCCGTGTGCAAACAAGCATCTCGAGCAGAGAGGAAACTCAGAGTAAATGTGTTTTTTTTTTTTAAGAGTTACACAAAATGCTTGCAGATCTCACTCTGAAGCTCTTCTGTTTTCTTATTTTGTATTCTTGTTTGACAGCTCAGGCGCACATCAGAAACCTCCATCTCTCCACCAGGCTCTAGCATTAGTTCACCTAGCAGAGTCATCTGTGTAAGTAGCCATTCACTGTCCAGCTCGAATGAAAATGACACATCTGTAAATAATACAAAATCAGAACATTTGATTTTTCAATTATGATCATTTTTGTCATTGTTTTGACATAATGTGTTCATGTACAAGTACAAGTTAAAGGGACAGTTCACCCAAAAATGAAAATTCAGTCATATTTTATTCACTGTCATGTTGATCCAAACCTATTTGACTGTATTTCTTTTTTGGAACACAAAAACACCATACAGTTATGACCAAATAACACATTATATAAATAATGACATAATGTCAATTTTTGAATGAACTGCTATTTTATTGTTACAATGTAGAAGTAAACGTTTGGGTCAGTAAGTTTTTATTTTTTTTATTTTTTTTGAGAGAGAGAGAGAGAGAGAGAGAGAGAGAGAATACTTGATCTTAAAAGTTTCAGTAAAAACTTGTATAATGTTACAAAAGTTTCCTATTTCAAATAAAAGACTTCTTTCAAAACCATTAAAAAATCTTGGTAACCCCAAAAATTGGTAGTGTAAAGTGCCATGAAGATTCCTGTGTTTTCTCAACTAGTACATCATGGCACTTGAAAGGTACAGGTTTGATTTTCAGTGAATGCATGAACTGATAAAATGTATAGATTGGATGCACTGAAGGTTACTTTGGATTAAAGCGTCTGTCATATGCATAAATGTAAGTATTATTGGCCATCCCAAGATGGATGACTCTCGTGCTTGAGTTCATTGGCTTGTTCATAATGTGTTTGCGCTCGCTCTGCAGTGGTGCAGTCATTAACATCACGTGTGGAATTAAAGGCCGGCTCGAGTGTGTAACCTTTGTGCAGTGAGTGTGTGATTGATGTATTCATAAGGCATTGTAAGCATATGCACTGTCAAGCCCTGCAGCTGCTAAAGGTCAAGCGTGAGACCGTGTACATGTATGTGATTCATATAGAAATGAAACCCTTCAAATACTATCTGGGATAATTGGTAACTTCAGTTTGCATGTTAACTTTATACTTAGCCCACAAAAATGATGTCATAAACAGCCTATCAAATCCACTTTGACATTTATATTTATGTGCTATATATAGTTTCAATCATGAGCTCAATTGTATTCTAACGGCTCTTGCTTAAAGGGGGGGGTGAAATGCTCGTTTTCACTCAATATCCTGTTAATCTTGAGTACCTATAGAGTAGTACTGCATCCTTCATAACTCCAAAAAGTCTTAAGTTTTATTATATTCATAAGAGAAAGATAGTCTGTACCGATTTTTCCCAGAAAAACACGACCGACTGGAGGCGTGACGTGTGGGCGGAGCTAAAGAATCACGAGTGCCAGTAGGCTTTTGCGTTGAGAGCATGTGGAAGCTGTGAAATTACCGTGAGGGAAAAACCATCATCCAAAACAAACCATGGTTTACAGTCAGATTCAGCCGTTTATTTATGATCCAGAATCAGATCCCGAGGCTTAAACTGAACGAGAGCAGCAGCAGCAACGACTCGCTCCGAGCGGGGCTCGAACCCGGGTCTCCGGCATGGGAGGCGGACGCACTAACAAGGAGGCAGAGATATTTTAAGCAGTTTTACTCACCGCCTGCGGTTCCAACACATGATCGTGACCCTTTTTCGTTGGGATTGCATCATCCTTAAGAAATAAACGATACGCAAATCCGGCGTCAAACTGGGCCTTGTTTGTAAAACAAGCATCTTCAAATGCAGGGAACAAACAAAAACACTTGCACAACTCCGTTGATGCTCTGTAAAAATAAACTCCATCCACTGGTCCCTTAATGCTGTTTCTCTTTTGGTAATCTGTGCAGGGTTGTCTTGCCCTGGCAACCAAAAACACACTTCTTTTGTGACTTTTCGCGATGCTCTCGCTCTGATCATTGAATCGCTCTGATCAGTGAAATGTCTGTGCTCAGCCTCGCTATACGGGAGCGCGTGCTCTTCCGGCAGAAGTGGCCTTACGACCCATATAAGGAAATTCCGCTCCAACGTCACACAGAGCCATACTCGAAAAAAACTTTCCGAAACTTGTGACAAACCGGAAGGAGTATTTTGGGAACAAAAATACTCCTTCAAACGTACAACTTAATTTTTGAAACTTTGTCCATGTTTAGCATGGGAATCCAACTCTTTAACAGTGTAAAAAACTCAGTATGCATGAAATAGCATTTCACCCCCACCCCCCCCCCCCCCCACCCCCCTTTAAAAGAGCGCCAACTTATTAACTTTATTACTTAACTTTATTCTTAAACTTAATTGTGTTGTTAATGTTGTCGTCGCCTGTAATCATTGCTGTTTTTGCAGGCCTTGTCATTGCATTTGACGTATGAGTGTGTTTATCTGTCATGTGTCCCTCCTCCTCAGGCTAAAATGGAAAACGAGATCCTTGATTACAAAGACTTGGCAGCACTACCTAAAGTTAAAGCCATTTATGAAGTGCAGAGGCCAGACTTCTGGTCCTATGAGCCCAGTCACAGATACAGCTCCGATGACAAGCTAGAGCGTCTCAGCTATGGGGAGGTACTGCCCTAGAGTACCACTAGAGCCACTCTGGGTCAACCTAGCATGTCTCCCCCTGTTACCGGATCTACTGTCCTAGTCCTAGCCCTAGCCGAGCTTAGCTTTGAGTTTCTCATCTATGTTGCATCCGTTGGCTGGCTGTATGCATTTGTTTGCTGAAGCACTATGTTGTGACTTCCTCCCACTATTAATAGTGAATATGAGTGCTTTTGGTTGAGCCACCTTGCTTTAGTTTGCTTTTGGCAAGCTCTCTGAAAAATGTTAGCGATTTGTGTGATGTGGCTTAAAAGGACAGTTCACCCAAAAATGTGCAATTCTATAATTTACTCCCCCTCATATTGTTTTAAAACTGTATGATGTTTGAGGAACACAAAAGAAGATGTTGAACAGAATGTCGATGCTGCTCTGGTTTTTAATTTGAAGCAAACGGTGACCACAAGCAGCTTAATAATTTTGTTTGTGGTAGATAGAAGAAAAATCATAGAGTTTTAAATGACATGAGACTCATGTATAGTTGGGTGAACTATCTCTTGAATTTATGTTTGCTGAGTAGATAATGGTGAGTTCTACAGTTCTGCAGGAGATGCAAAACAGGTTGGTCTGATCACAGTGGCTCCTTAAAGGGTTAGTTCACCCAAAAATGAAAATGATGTCATTAATAACTCACCCTTATGCTGTTCCAAAAACGTAAGACCTCCTTTTATCTTCGGAACACAGTTTAAGATATTTTAGATTTAGTCCGAGAGCTCTCAGTCACCCCATTGAAGCTGTGTGTACGGTATACTGTCCATATCCAGAAAGGTAAGAAAAACATAATCAAAGTAGTCCATGTGACATCAGAGAGTCAGTTAGAATTTTTTGAAGCATCGAAAATACATTTTGGTCCAAAAATAGCAAAAACGACGACTTTATTCAGCGTTGTCTTCTCTTCCGTGTCTGTGTGAGAGAGAGTTCAAATCAAAGCAGTCTGGATATCCGGTTCGCGAACGAATCGTTCAGTTCACCAAATCGAACTGAATCGTTTTAAATGGTTCGCATCTCTAATAAATTAAATTTCTTAAACTGTCTTCCGAAGATAAAAGGAGGTCTTACATGTTTGGAACAGCATAAGGGTGAGTTATTAATGACATAATTTTCATTTTTGGGCGAACTAACCCTTTAATAACCTCTGTCCTCTTGCTCTTTTCACTCCCCTTACACATTAGATGTCATGGTGAAAGAGGCTTAAGGTTTATCTCTGATTTACTGTTGTACTCACTCTCTCCTTTTTTGTCTCCACAGTCTTTGGGCACACTCTCCCCTTATTCTCAGGTAAAAGTTTTGAGTCAAATTTACTGTTACTCCACAGCAATGTATTTTGCAACCAAGTTATCAATCTGTCTAAAATAGGTTTAGCATGTAAGTGTGTGATTAAGTGTGTTAAATTGACAGTTGTTGTTGCTCTATAAATCATTTTGGGCACTGAGTAAATGATAAAAAAAAATGATATGAAAATATTCTCAGACATAGTTATGAATAATGACATTTTATGTGACTAGGACATGTATGACAGTATGGACATGAGGATGAGAAGATCCTCCAGTCCGGGGTACATAGACTCCCCCACTCACAGCAGACAGGGCATGTCTCCCATCATGCCCCGCTCTCCACAGCACTATTACAGATACGGTGAGTCACTGCTGCTGAGCAGGAACAAAAAATACTCTTTCATCTCTGATTTGTGGGATACTGGGGTAACCAGCTTGCGGCTTCATCATAAAACTATGCAAGTTGACCAGCATTTCTTGCTGGTAAACAACATGGATAGTGGACCAGCACTAACCAGCTTGAATCAGCGTACTGGTCTAAGCTGGTCTTTTCAGCTGGAATGGCTTGAGAACTATTCTGAATATGCAGTATAGTGGAAAATATACTTCATGATTCTTGCTTTGTCTGTATATATAAAATTGTGGTTTGCCATTATATAACAAGGACATAGCAAACACTCTCAGAAAAAAAGTGCAAAACCTTCTGCAAGAGTATTGTTAATGGGGCAGTACCTTTGCATTTAGGTACTAATAGGTAGGCTACTGTACATTTTAGGCACTGATATGTACATTTAAGGTATCAGTATGCATCCTTTATGGGTAAATAAGGTATGAAGGTTTATCTTCACTCCAGTACAGCTTTTGTAACTTTTTTATGAGAGTGTATTGATTGATGTTGAGTACTGATAGTGATTTTAAAGTCAACATGAAATGATATTCACAACCAATTTTACCTCTGTAATGTGACTTATTTACAAGAAAAAGGGATGTTCATGGACATATTATTTATATACTATTATAGTATTTATTCATATTTTGAAGTAGCTTTGTTTTTTATTTTCAGTTTAAATTTTAGTTTTTGTTTTTAGCATTTTATATTTTATATATTTCTATTTAATTTTATTTTATTTCAGTTGTAGTTTTCTAGTACTTTTAGTACTTCAACTTATTTTATTTAGTCACCAATGCAACGTTTCTCAATTCCATTCTCATTTGTTATTATTTGATTTTGAATCAGCTTTATTTAAATCAACGGAAATATATTTAAATTAATTTAGTTGTTAATATCAACACTGCGAAAGACGGTACTTTATTCATCTGGAATTGATTGGATCTTAAAGTTTTGATGTCACCCCAAATGTTATTCAATTTTGATGCAATACATTTTTTATAATAAGATTGTGATTAATTATTTACAACAAGAGCTCAGTAAGGGATTTCATGTTGACTTTAACCAAAATTAGCTTTATAGGCTTTTTTATGTGGGATATGTTTGGCTGTTATTTGGGAGTGTGTCCCGCCATTCCACCCACATACTATGCACCCCTCTGTCTGGCACAGTATGTCTTTTCTTCTGTTTTGAAATGCATACTGTCCCTGCCTGGCTAATCTTGGATCATTGATCTAATGATCGCCGGTGTGATGATTGAGTGTGTGTGGTTAGGGCGCACAGGAAGAGTGCACTCATGCTCTGGTTCTGTTACTGTCATTGGCTTTGGGCTTGCTGCAGGCACTGAGAGTGGCAGAAATTCACCCTATTACAATCAGCTAGATGCCCGGTCCGGCACGCCCACCACAAACCAAGCTCCCAAGCATTTCCATGTTCCAGGTAGGCCAGGCCTCGTCATTCACCTCATTGGCTGCAGTCTACATTGTCATATTCATTCAGCAGTATATATGAATATAATTTAAAGTGTCTTTAATGAATCAAAGTCTCTGTAACTGTTGAATCTGTCTATGCTATACATCTATAGTGTGGCTGTGCTCCTTTTCTGTGTTCTCTTCAACCGTTCCACTCTCCTCCACCTTGCCCTAAAGGTCCCTGGAAGCCTGAAAAGGAAGAACAAAAAAGCATTTCCTGCCCCGTTTACTTTGCTTTCTTCTGCCTGTCACTTACATCTCCTCCACGTTTTATTTCTAATCTCTCCCATCTTTCTTCTCAGCAACAGGGGAGCCCAACATCTACAGGAAGCCTCCCATCTATAAGAGACATGGTATAGTGTACTCGGCCTGCTCTGGCCTGTTTTCCCACACGCTCAGTCCTGAGGCTGTGTGAGCTCATGGGAAAGATGTGTCTGATTAGTGTTAGTGTCCTCCATAGCTGTCCTCCAGCAAACCCTTTAGTCTAAAATACTTTAAGCGAAGTAAGTAGTAGAAGTAGTGAGCAAATGAGGAAGAAAAACAGCTCATTTTAAATTACTAGAAGATTTGGCGGGCAGAAATGAAGTATATACCATGATACACACGTTAGAAGAAGCCTAATACAGTTGCAAGAACACGTATGTGAACCTTTTTAGATTCAACTAGTATTCAGTATAAATTGGTCATTGAATTTGAATAGATGAATACAGTCTGCTTAAACAAATAGTAGACCAACTATTATACATCTTCAGCGAACCAGTGCAAAATTAAAAAGTATGTAAATACTTAAATATATAATAAATGCTTCTTATATAACTACCACAACTTCTATAATTGCAGACCTGCAATGGTCAAAATAAGTTTTGCCTATTCGTTTAAGCAAACTGTGTTTATCTACTATTTTATGACCAATATATTAAGAAGTCCATAGAAATCAAAAGGATTCACATTCTTTATTTCTTGGAACTGTATATTTTAGGCAAAAAAAGGAAAAATAAATTGTCCTTTCTGCTTAAGTATCAGAGTGCATCCTGCTTTCCGTTTCTTGCATGACAGAAGACTGTAGAACTGGCACGAACGCATCCTTGCTTCTATAGGAGGGTGATGAAAAAAGGATGAGACTTGCTTGAGGCATGGTTAAAAGTGGACATGACCCCCTCTGCTGAAGATCAATGGGGAAGTGGCCACATTAGATACCACAGAGAAGCCCCACTGAATTATACTCAACGCTGTTGAGAAACCGCTGTTAGGAAGGCAAACCTGTTTAAGCATGACATGAGCAAGCGTGAAAGTCTAAACATCCTATGGTAGTTCACAGAGTTCAAATGGCAGCAATATTGTTTCTGATAACACACTGTATGTTACATGTACTGTAAGGACTAGGTAGTACCTACACTACTTCTGTTAGTTATTTGGTGGCAATCCTTTGATAGATTTTTGTTTATGTGCATATCTTTGTCTGTTTATTTATACATTTACAATCTCACAAGTTTTTGTCAAGTACATTGGTTGGTATGTCCTCAAAATGCCATGAACTCTAACCCCCTTTAACTCAACAATAGTAATAGTACATCTTTCCCTTAACTGCATGTCTGTGTGTGTGTATTTATGTGTGTATATTCTGTACAAATGTGCATTACAGGCTTGTGCCATTTTACGTATGATTAATTATGATCCTTGTTTTTGATTATAACAAAATAAAAAATGATAACATTATACTTGATATGTTTTAAAAATAATAAAGTTGGTTAATGGGTAATAAACGGTTCAATATTCAGGATTGTTTCTGGGCTCAGCAGTTCAGATTTTTTTGTCATGCCAATGTTTTCACACCACCAAAAAGTTATGTATTTTAATGTAATCCAAAAAATATTATTTCATACTTGTCAGGAACAAAAATGTATTAATTACTTTTTGAAATAAGTAAATGCAAGTTACTTTGTTTTCCCATTTATTCACTGATACCTTATTAATATCAATTTTGGTGTGAAAGCTCTAAGAGTACACAAAATATATATTTTATTTATTTATTTATTTATTTATTTATTTATTTATTTATTTATTATTATTATTATTATTATTATTAAAAAAACAAATAACTACGCCCAACCCAGATGACAAAAAGTAACGCAAAAGCAATGTAGAGCAATACTTAGCATAAAAATAACTAAGTAATGCAAGTTATTAGTTACTTTTTATGGAGTAACGCATTATAATAATGCATTACTTTTAATAGTGATTTTCTCCAACACTAATAATAATACAAATAATGATAATAAATGAAACATGTTTTATGTTGGCAAATATCAAAAGGCAAATTTTCACGGCAATCAGCTGGCTTGAAACTATTGAGTCCTGTAATATATACTGTATCTAGGACCAGCTATAATCTCTGTCCACATTTTCTTTAGGGAAAATTATGAAATTGCTTTAAACAGGGTAGGGTGTGCAATACTGTCAGTTTTCTGTGCAGTTCTGACCTTTTTTGAGGGATAAAATCTGTGGAATGAGTTGAAGTATACTAAATGGAGTTAAATGGAATGAAGCAGACTAGACATTTATTGGTTTCTAACAGCATCAAATTAGCTTAAATGTTTAAAAGACAAACACATGGAGGACAGGGGATGTATAGAATGTTTTTGAATGATGGCTGTTTGAGTTTTTCAAAGCTTCTGGCCGAGATTCTGTGTAGGCCTGCCAGTTAGTATGGACAGTATACAACCACAGAGATCTAGAAGGCATAAGGGAGATTAATTTGTTTCAGAGTTTTGCCCAGAGCTGCACTAATTCTGCAGATTTATTTACTTGCCAGTTCAGATACTTGCACAGTCCATCAAGTTATCTCTACGAAAGGTCAGAATTGAGCTTGTTGGCTCAGTTTACATTCTGTGTGTATTTGCGTGTATCCTCGTGTCACAAGCCTGTAATGAACACTTTACAAGGAATATTTTGCTACCCATATGGTGGATGTGCATGTGTAAGTGAAAAGTGTTGTATTGTTGAAGATGTCTAGCTGTGTTTCTGCAGAAGATTTTTTGCTTCTCTGCCATGTGGGTACCAAACTTAAAATCTCACTGAAGACTCTTTGGGATTCAAATATTTCTTCCCTTATTCTTTTTTCCCTTGTTTTTTTTCCCCCACACCACCTTAAATACAATTCCCTCCACCTCTACTTTCCTCGGTCACCATTCACTCTGTAAGTATTCTCTCTCCCTGCACATCTGTCTGTCTGCGTTTTGGGTTGTGTGTTTGTTCGCTTGTTCTCTAGTCCCTCACTTGCATTCCGTTTCTCATCCCTGTGAAGTCTTTTCCATTAGGGATTGGTAATATTCTGTGAGGCCTGTGCTTCTGTATTTGTGTTGAATCTTCTTGTGTGTGTTGTTATATATGGATGGGAGTTCAGTGCTGTTTTTGACTGGTGTTGCTTTAGATTTGAAAGGCAATATGTCAATGTATGTGTCAATATAAAGTGTTTTCTGTGCTTATTCAATATCTCATTTCTATGAATACAGATGCTTAATATTGAGTTTTGTGGACTGTGTTAAAGTTATTTCCTAACATTTTGTGAGCGTTGTATTTCTTTCTTTCTTTATTTTTTCTGATGCCCCCTTAACGCCTAGCATTGCATTAGCATTAGCGTTATGTAGGTTGAGTTCCAAATTTGTCTTTAATGATTGAATAGAGATCTAGGGCCCTATCTTGCACCCAGCGCAATTGACTTTGTACACAGACGCATGTGTCATTCCTATTTTGCACCCGCGCAAAGCACGCTTTTCCCTCCACAGAAGCACGTCGCTAAACTAGTGAATGAACTTGCGCTCCCTGGGCGGTTCAGCGCAAAAAAGGAGGCGTGTTCCGGCGCAAACAATCCCTGGTGCTATTTTGCTGTTCCATTAAACAATTGCGCCACTGACCAGAAAAAACCTAGTCTAAAGTCAGTGGCGCGTTGCGCGTTGTTCATTATGCTATTTTAAGGGCGCATGCTTGACCATAATGTATAGCGTGCACAACGCGCATACACTTTGCTCATGTAATCTACACAGATGCAACAGTTATTTTTGCAAATCATAAATTGTTACACTAAAAAAAATATTAACACATGAGATGACGGAAATCATTGTGGTGTATTTTGGGTGGGTTTCTCCCATCCCCATACAACACAACTTCTCTGTCTTTCACTGCTCTTACAAGAACATCAGTCTCCTCGGCTGTGAACCGCTCCTGGCGTGCGCCTGGTAAATACGCCATAATAATAGCAATCCATAATGGAACTTGCGCACCTGCTTTTAAAGGGAATGTTGGATGACGCTCTGATTGGTTTATTTCACGTTACGCCCAAACCACACCTATGAATAATGAAGCTACTTCAGACCAACCCACTTTAGATTTGCGCCGGGCGCAAGAGCCATTTATCCCGCCGGGAAAATAGCAACAGCGCCGAGACCCGCCCACAAAGTTACTTGCGCTTCGCGCTTTGACACTTGCGTTTCAGATCGTTAAAATAGGGCCCCTAGTCTCCCACACAGAATTTTTTTAACGGATAATTAAAAATGCAAAACAATGATTTTGACAGGAAAAAAACTAAAACAGTATACTGTAGCATTATTTTATTTTTGAACAGAAAAAAAAAATTATCTTATCTACTGTTTACCTACAGTATATTAAATAATTTCACCAATAAAGGACGTTAATATTGTCTAGAAGGGGGAAAAAAGTGTGGTGTCCGTGTGAAAATAGACTAGAAAAAGCACTGAGGATTTGAGAAGCAAAATGAGATTCCAATTGCAGTTCAGAGTAATGCATTGAATAATGTTCAAATCAGGTGATGAGATATACTTTTAGGACCTTCTAAAAGTAGGTCATGTTCATGATCACCAAAAATTTTGGTTGCACTTACAGCTGGTTTTTGATGTGGATTGTGCGATCACTGAAATGCATACTAATGTTAGATGTAAAGGGGGCTTGATTGTACTATGTGCTGTTATATCTCAAGCTTTTTCAAAGATATAATCTTGACACACTCTCTCCACAGGCAATCACTGCAATCCAGCAACCAAGAGCAAGACCAGTGAGGACATTGTCCATTCTTCCAAATTACCATCAGCCTACTCGCCTGAACACTACCAGCACTCAGAGTCTGATAACTACCATTACACCAGCTCTCCTAAATGTAAGTGATGAATGTATTCATTATGTCCTATGTGTTCAGTTCACTGGCCTCACAGCGCTTTCCTGTCCCTCCCACCTGCCACAATCATTCCAAAATGTTCCAAATACAGGGACGTCAATAAAGATCCTATAGTCTCTGAATATGGAGTACATTAAGTATGTCATAATAATAATGCATTTATGTGTTGCTGATAATCAAGCGCACAACATAGGAGAATCCCAACACACAGTCTTTAAAGAGCCAGTAAGATGAAAATTCTAAGCTTCCTATCACTGTTTATAAGTCCTGTACATTAGGTTTAAATCCATCCAAGGTTAAAAAACATTGTCATTTTGTCAAAATATCATTTTAAAATTACCTCAATTCTCAGAGATCCCCAAACGGTTCACGCGAAGCTGTTCAAAAGATTCAGCAAAATTATTAAACCTGAGGGCTTAAAAAGACAGATGATAATTAACTGAAACAGAACAGATTTGGAGAACTAATTAACAACCAAGGAGACTAACTTGCATAAACACAGGCGAACGGGAACAAGGAAAACCAAAAGGCAAAGAAACTAAACAGGGGCCGTAACAGTATTATATTGCAGAGCAGTTCCTTTTCCAATTGAGCAGTCCCATATGCATAGTAGTGATTTAATACAAAATATCTTAACCTGCTTAACCTGTTCCACTAAATAATGCTTTATAAATACCCATAATTTGGAATACTCAAACTAATCAAGAACATCTAAATAAACACACAAAAGCAAATTTTCTTTTTTTATTGAATTGTTTTACAGAAAAATTCAATTTTAATAAAAAAATTGTGCGAATCTAATTTGACAAGGACATGTATTATACTAAACCTGAAGCCAAACTAAACTATTAATTTACCAAAAAAAAAAGAATAATACAGAAACTTGAGATGCTGTATCACCGCAGATTTTTGTTTGTTGAACACAAAGTACAAAGTACATGAGGAAAAAAGGGAGAAAACATGACCATTTTGCGTAAAATAAAATAAAACTTTTCAATACCGACCAGATACATTACTGATTTCGGCGGAAACTTTTTTTTTTTAAATGGTGTTTATCTATATATATTGTGACGAGTCAGCTGCCTTCTCCCTGATAATCATCAGCATCCCGTCCTAAATCGCCACCCCTGTGATGGGGCACACCTGACGTAAATGGAGCCTCATCACTGCCGCTGTTTGAAAGCCCAACGCCCCTCGCCTCAGGAGACCGGTCTCTTCCCCGTGCATGTACACTGGTGTCCTCGTGGGTCCAGGAAGGGTGCGTTGAAGGACTCCCACGCCACCAGAGAAGTGCAAGGACGCGGCCGCTAGAAGAAGCCACCACCGTACGAACCCCGGACCGAAGAGGGGAGCGCGTTTGGCCACCGGACTCCACCCATTACCTGGACCCTTCCTTCATGAACACTGTCCAACCCACACAAGCCCCAAAGCATGATGAGGACACCAGATCCCCTGTTTATTTTGGACACTCTTCCCCTTTGGCCACGTTTATTACCTCTTTTTGTTTTATTTTCTGTTAATAAAAGCCTCTCCGAGGCCTGACGCCACACCCACTGTGTTTGTCATTTGCTCCTCCAACCACTATATATATATATATATATATATATATATATATATATACACACACACACACACACACACACACACATTGTATAGCATATTTTACTGTCATTCTCCCTTTAGATGCTTAAACAATTGTTTTTTTTTCTTCACCAAGACAAATTATTTCACTCTCTCTTTCTCTCATAATATCTTTCCCTCTCAGCTTTACGTGCTATTCGGAGAAGGTACTCATCAGGTGGAGAAGAGGATGGCTGGAGTCACGGTCTTCAAAGAGTAAGCCAATAAGGCACCCGTCTCTTTACTTTCACAGTGCCCTCTAATCAGTAATTAAAGCTTGGGTTAATTAAATAATTACATATAACTTGCCTGGGTTTGATAATCTATGATCTGTCATAAAGTTAAAGCCCATCTGTCTACTGAGATTTACATTTAACCATTTTTTAAATCTAGCCACTAAGCATCAAGTGCTGATCACTCTTAGTATCGCAGGATGCTCACTCATTATTTAATTTGTTTCTGTCTTCCTCTTTCTCTCTCTCTGTGTCTCAGATTCAGGGTGGTATCGGTAGGATGATCTTGAAGGAGGAGATGAAAGCCCGCTCCGGTTCCTATGACAACGACCCCTGGGGCAGCGCACGGAACTCCCGCAGTGGGAGCAGGGAGATGTTGCACAGCATGGGCCACAACAACACAGTTAACGGCTGTAAGTACTTCACTTGAGATGCTGTATGACCGCAGATTATAGAGATGTGTGTTCGGAGGGGGTTGCTAAAGGGTCATCAGTAACAGAGCATGGCATATTATATTGGTCACTGCATTTGATTAAGACTTATTATATATTGTTGATATTGTTATATAATATTGTTGTAGTATACTTACCCACTTTTTTATCACTATCTTTTTGTTCGTTGTCTGTCATTTCGAAGCTTAAGTTGCATACGTTTTTCTTTAATTTCTTTAATTCTAATTATCGATTTGACCCTGTAGACACCATAATCCCACTCTGTCTCTCTCCAGCTTTCTGTGTTCTTTTTCTTTTTTATGGTGGGCGTATACGCAGTTGGCTAGAGCAGAGCTGATTGGGGAGAACGAATGTGTGCTCACTCTATTGGTTAGTAAGTCTGTCACTCAAGGCTGGCAGTCATGCATATCATCTGGAACAGAGTAATAACGTGTCCACATCACAGGCTTTGTGATTAGCAAATTGCAACATCTTAAATTGCAGTTGCGATTCGATTTCGATTAATTGCACAGGCCTACATTTGATCTGGACAGCAACAGGTCCGGTGTGGTTTTGACTGCATGCAGTATGGGAGTTGCTTTGCTTGCCTTCAGTATGTCTGTCATTATTCAGCGTAGGGCAGCATGGTCAATGAAGGTTTGGCACAGAGCCATCTAATTAAGGCAGTGGAGCTGTGGAACGCTTTACAGTGAAGGCAGACTTTAGTTAATGGTGACACGGCCAGCATATGATGATATACTGTAGGACTGTGATGCTGGGAGAAGGAATTCTGAAGGGTTTAAGGAATAGTGCAGACACAGCAAAAATTAAATAAAATATTACAACACTACAGCAATGCGGTGCACCTGTTCTGGTTATTTCTTTGTCTCTAGCTCTTTTTTCACATACACACACACTTCTCCCTGTTGCTTTATATTAACACTCAATCTGACCTTTCTATATCCAACAACCTAATATTTTAGTAAATGCGTGTGTGTGTGTGTGTGTGTGTGTATGTATGTATATATATTAGTGGTGGGCCGTTATCGGCGTTAACGTGCTCCGTTAACGTGCTCCGTTAACGTGAGACTCTTATCGGGCGATAAAAAAAAATATGGCCGTTAATCTATTCTCAAAATTGGGTTAGGAGCTGGGTCTATACTAGGCAAGCTATGATGACTTTCACCTTGATATTTTAGAACAGATGTATACCTAGCCGAATCTGTAGGGAGCAAGAATGAGTCTTAAAACCTGTGTGTATGCCTACTGTGAAATTATTGTGAAAACGTGACGTGGTAAGATGTCGCCGGGTTTGCTTCAGGGATTTTTTTTTTTTTTTTTTTTAAGAAGCTTCCCAATAGAAACCTCAACAAGACGCACGCCTGTTTCACACATACTCTGTCTGCAGTGTGTATGCAGTCCGTTTTTGTGTATGTGGTGCAGAAGCAGCACGGACTCCTACTCATTGTGCTTTCACACAGGATGCGTTTGCAGTCCGCTACTCGGTACGTGAACGATCGCTGCACTGCTGCAGACGCACCGCTCCTGGAACGCACTGCGGACCGCAACTGTGTGAGCGCTGGAATCTGTTAACATGGGTACATAAAAAAATACAAAACGCATACGCACTGCAGACGGATGATGTGTGAAACAGGCATAAGGTTGTTTGCACGTTGTGCACTGTGGAATTAGTTTACAGCTTTCTCAAGCAGTTTGTGATGCATTTTGGAAACAGGAGATGAGCCCCTGGTCTAATGCACCACCTGTCTTGAGAAACCCGTTCTCAAAGAATTAACATTACTTTTAGTCATTATTTTATTTGGGTAGCATAAATATTCTGAATGCCTTAGGCAGAACTCAAATGAGCCATTTTAATCTAGATTAATCTAGATTAATTCCAAGGTTACAGTGAGATTAATCTAGATTAAAAAAGTTCATCTATGCCCACCACTAATATATATATATATATATATATATATATATATATATATATATATATATATATATATATATATATATATATATATATATATATATATATATATATATATAACAGGTGCATCTCAATAAATTAGAATGTTTTGGAAAAGTTCATTTCAGTAATTCAACTCAAATTGTGAAAATCATGTATTAAAAAAATCAGTGCACACAGACTAAAGTAGTTTAAGTCTTTGGTTCTTTTAATTGTGATGATATTGACTCACATTTAACACAAACCCACCAATTCACAGTCTCAATAAATTAGAATATGGTGACATGTCAATAAGCTAATCAACTTAAAACACCTGCAAAGGTTTCCTGAGCCTTCAAAATGGTCTCTTAGTTTGGTTCACTAGGCTACACAATCATGGGGAAGGCTGCTGATCTGACGGTTGTTCAGAAGACAATCATTGACACCCTTCACTAGGAGGTTGCCAAACATTAATTGCCAAAGAAGCTGGCTGTTCACAGAGTGCTGTATCCAAGCATGTTAACAGAAAGTTGAGTGGAAGGAAAAAGTGTGGAAGAAAAACATGCACAACCAACCAAGAGAACCGCAGCCTTATGAGGATTGTCAAGCAAAATCGATTCAAGAATTTGAGTGAACTTCATAAGCAACAGACTGAGGCTGGGGTCAAGGCATCAAGAGCCACCACACACAGACGTGTCAAGGAATTTACCTGGGCAAAGGAGAAGAAGAACTGGACTGTTGCCCAGTGGTCCAAAATCCTCTTTTCAGATGAGAGCAAGTTTTGTATTTCATTTGGAAACCAAGGTCCTAGAGTCTGGAGGAAGGGTGGAGAAGCTCATAGCCCAAGTTGCTTGAAGTCGAGTGTTAAGGTTTCACAGTCTGTGATGATTTGGGATGAAATGTATTGTATTTTTTGAAAACCAAAGTCACTGCACCTATTTACCAAGACATTTTGGAGCACTTCATTCTTCTTCTGCTGACCAGCTTTTTGAAGATGCGGAATTCATTTTCCAGCAGAATTTGGCACCTGCCCACACTGCCAAAAGCACCATAAGTTGGTTAAATGAACATCGTGTGTGTGTGTGTGTGTGTGTGTGTGTGCTCTTGTTTTTGTGTTTCTTGTATCAGGACACAACTCTGTATAATGACATGGGTATGACAAAGGTATTACAAGGAGAGGGTGACTTATGAGGACATAACCCATGTCCCCATTTTTCAAAACACTTATAAATCATACAGAATGAGTTTTTTTTTGAGAAAGTAAAAATGCACAAAGTTTCCTGTGAGGGTTAGGTTTAGGGGTAGGGTTGGAGAAGGGCCATAGAATATACAGTTTCTACAGTATAAAAACCATTACGCCTATGGGATGTCCCCACTTTTCACTAAAAACAAACGTGTGTGTGTGTGTGTGTGTGTGGTGAAATATTTTCCATATTTATTTGATAAATGGGGTTGATAACTGTATCTGTCTTCACTTAATAACTTTCCTACATTACAACCCACCTTTCACCCCTACTCTTTCTTTTTTCATCTCATTTTATTCTTTTCCTCTTTCTTCATCCCTCCTCATGTGCATGTGAGCGGGTTGCTCTCCTTAATTCTATTTCTGTGTATCTCATGGGGAAGTGCATGATGCATCTGGAATTATCCCTTCATCCCCTCCCTCTCTTTAGTTCCCTGTTTTCCTCCCCTGTCTGTACATGGATCTGGCTTCACTATTCCTGCTTTGCCCTCCCCCATATCCATCGCTACACTTCACAATGCCTGGTGCAACCCATGCTGGTGTCCCATGTCTTCTTTTATTCATGAATAGAAATGGGTAGTATTTACTGCACAGCACAGGAAATAAATCAAGGGGAAGTTTGGGAGTAACATTGTAGATCCAATTCATACAACTGAGGTAAAACACTTTATTACAGTGGTGACATCCTGGAAGGTTAAGACAGGCAGGATATGAACATTTAATCTCATATTTAATTTGTATATGCATGAAATATGTATATGTTTTAATTTATTTATGCTACCAAAAGTTTTTCGGTTAAATATATATTCACACTTTTTCATGTCAAGTTTCTAATTGAGTTTCTTCCTTTTCATCCGTAACGTTCCTTTTGTTACCCTTGCTTTATCCTTTTCTTTTTTTTCTGTACACTGCCATGGCTTTTTTTCCATTCATCAGCATTCTTCAGGCTCATTGAGCGCTTTAATGTGCCGTGTTTCAGTGAGACTCGTGAGCAGCTTACTCTCTGCTCTATTTGTGATCGTTTTGAGACTTTTCCGATGGTTTTTTTCTGTGGTCCTAAAACGCAGCGGACTCAGACACAGAGGTCTGACCTGATGGCAGACATAAGGAGCTTAGTACCAGTCTACACAGCAGCACATTATGTACCAATAACTGCATATTTGGCCTATTGCACACTATGCACATGTTAGTTTGTTTAAGGGGAAATGTTTCTTATAGTGAACTGCTATTGCTTCACTTGACCCAATTTAGTGATTTTAATTTATTATTAACATAGAATTAATTATCAGATTAGTGAAGAGATTATAATATTTATTTCTCTTTCCTTCAGCTCCTCGGACAAACTTTGCAGTTGAGAATGGTGAGTGGCCATATACTCCTGAGAATTGCTGGGTGCTCATATTATGGTTTTGGCAAGATATGTGATTCTCATAATTATTTGGCAAGGCTTTTGACCCCAGGGAGACTGTGTCTGTAGTCTGTAGTTAATTTATTTTGCATAAATAAAAAAACAGATAAATATTTGCAGTTGTCGACACAGATTCCAGCCTGGTCGCTAGCGCCCTCTACTGTGCACTTATGGACAAAGCAGTCAAAATTTAACAAACCTTTTCCTAAATAGTGAGGTTGTTTCATAAATGTATGTTAATTGTTCTGTCTTATTATTATTTCTATTTGAAGACTACATATCCAAGTCAGCTTCTTTGCCTGGATATGGCAGGAATGGATTGCACAGGGTAAGTTTCACTAAACAGAGCATTTAAAGCAGATGGGTTGGAAATGTCATTTAAACCTTTAGCCACAATTTGTTTGCCTGTCTATTTATCTCCCAGCCACAAAGTGCAGACTACTATCAGTATGACAGTGGCAATGAAGTCAACTGGGGAAACAGAGGTAAGTAAAGGAGTTGTTTCCCCTACTTTTTACAAAATGCTTATTTTGCTGACATATTTGAGAATAAAATTATTTGTACAGAAATGAGTTCTGACATTAAAAGCTTTTTATTTTCTTTCCCAACAGAGTACAAGGTAAGGATGATGGTTTAGCATTACCAGAGGATTCAAGAGGGCCCAGAGAGACACTAAAACATCCTGATACAGAGGCACCTCTGAAACATTAGCCCACTGTCCACTCCAGAGGAAAACCTAGCCATAGTATGTCAGTCTAATGAATCATGATAGGTCAAAGCAATGCTGGTCAAAGCATGCAGAAACCAGAGGATGGAAAATTAATGCTTCCAGGTCATAAGGTCACAGTGTCATTTCCCCAGCTGGCCCTTAGTGAGTTGGAGACTGCAGGGGGCATGGAGAGGGCAGGAGTTTGTCTGACCCGTTTGCTTCTGGTTGGTCAGGAATATATTGTTCTGCTTCCTGTCTCAGTTATAGCTTCTGTGCCAGATACTTTGAAAGTGAGAGGAAAAGGAGGTCCACCAATGCACAGCTTGCTCTGAGAACAATGCTTAGCTTTCCATTACCAATCTATGAAAGAAAATTTCACAGAGCCAGGACAGTTATTTGTAAATAAATGAATATAAGTTTCAATATTTACGTATTTTGAATTTAATTAAATGCATGGCTAACTTTCATTACAGATCTACTCATATGAAGCACTTCTTGTGACCTCCAGGGGGCGTAACAGGTTACCAAAGGATGTAGACCGGGCCAGATTGGAGGTAAACTATGTATTATTACAGCATGTAACAGTTTTAATATATTTGTATTATATAAATTCTAAACGATATATTGTATAAATACACTGCTGTTCAAATGTTTGATTGTTTGAAAGAAAAATCATTCTTAATATACTTACCACCCAATAAGTAATTACTATACAGCAGAGATACATTAAATTGATCAGAACTCATAGTAAAGAAGTTTACAATGTTACAAAAAGATTTCTTTTTAAAACGAACGCTGTTCTTCTACAGAAATAATTGACATGTTAAAATATATATTATATACAGAAAACAATTATTTTATATTGCCGTAATATTTCTCAATATTATTATTTCTACTGTTTTTGTTATTAAATTATTGTAGATTTGGTCAGCATGAGAGAACATAAGATCTATCTAGCTATCTCTATATATAGTAAATATGTAATATTATAACGATATTTAATAATTGCTTACAAATAATGAACACATGGACGACTAGATGGACATACTGAATTTTCCTTTTCATTTTAGCGACATCTTTCCCCTGAGGAGTTCTATCAGGTGTTTGGGATGACGATGGTTGAGTTTGACCGTCTGGCACTGTGGAAGAGGAACGAGATGAAGAAACAAGCCCGGCTGTTCTAACATCTCTGTCCCACACGCACACAGAGACCTGAATACCTGTTCCAGTCTAACTAACATATAGTCATGACTGGTCTGTACCTAGAAAAAGTGCTGCTGTTCTTTGTGACAGATGCATATATATGATCAGACAGGCTAGAAGAAAAAAAAACTGAAAGAAAGACAGAAAAAAATAACATAAACAGAAGGGTGGGAACATTTTAGTTTTACTTGAGTGTAAAGTGGTTCTAGGACACATTTTATTTTGTTTCTGAATGACAAGACGAAGGAATCAGGATTTGTAAGGATTTGAATTTTGCCTTATGTTCTCTATTCATTTATGCACCAGCAAAGTGAGTGAACAGAATGTAAATATGACTAATAAAACTATAATGAGAGTGGATGAATCATTTGAAATCACCCATCAAGTACATTATTAAGTAATATTTAATTTGAAAGGTTATAAAATGATATTTTTCTGTCCTTTTATTTCACTATTTTACAAGGACTACATAAGTTAAGGTGGACTGAAATAAGAGCTGATGTGCTTGACAAAGAATACCAAAGTCTGACTGTTATTTGTGAAGTAAGCAGACGAAACTGAGCACTACGGTGCTGTACTTTGTTCAGGTCATTTCCATTGAGTAACTCATACTGAATGTACACTTTTCTCACAAGAAGACTTTAGGATTATTAGAGTAATATTGCTGAAACACACATTGTATATTGTGATGGTAGAAATACATATGGCTTGTGTCTGATACAGATGATGAAGACAAAACAGATACTAGGAAAGAATTAAGGTGCAATGTTTTTCTTTCTTTCTGAGATGTTATGCTCTTTTAAAAGAGATCTGTTGGTTAGGTTAGACCAGTTTACTTTCATCACTCTTGTAAGGATGGATCAGGAAATGCTGTGATACCTTAAGTGGGTTTAATAAATTTTTGGGTCATGCCAGGGCGATTACGTCACCTGATTTAGTAATTAAATAAATGCAGAGGGAGTAAACATGAATTGTATGGCCAATAAAATGGATAACATGTTCGCAGTCATATTATTGGATGAAAAACACATTATCACACCACTGAAGGAAGTAACAAATAACAAGCTGTAACCCTGATAAGGACCTAACAGTAACCGTGGGGTCTTTCATGCCAAGGGATACTGATAGTTTTTGTACCTCACTGACAAGCAGGTGAAACCATCATGTTTTCTGCCTTTGTGTGTAGTGTTTACAACCTGTTTGCCCAATAGATTGTTATGAAGTGTTCTATTAATTTCATAGTGAAGGAAGAGAGCTAGAGTATAACCATATTTTTGAGTCTCTCTTTTTTTAATCACTATTGCTACCTTACTAACTTTATTTATTTGTCAGTTTCAACAGACGATGTACATCTTATAATGCAATAAAAGTTTGTTTTCTTCTGTAAAACTGTTTTTGTGTGAGTGGCATCAGTAGTCATGTGGGGCATTCTGTTATCAAACCCGGTCCGGGGCAGCATTAGGACCCAGCAGGACAATGGAGGGAAGTCGGTCTCTGTAACTTCATTGAGAATCTTTCAATGCAGAGATTCTGTCACTTAAGTACATAACATTGATGGTGCACGGGTCGCAATGTGTGTTTCCAGCACGCCAAGGAGCTCTGTTTGATTCATCTAATATGGAAATAAACAGCAAACGTAAGTAAAATGGCATTGCAGTTAAATAATCACTCTCAAATGATTGCATGAAAAGTTTAATTAGCTAATCGAACTGAAACCTAATGACGATAGATAAGCTTAGACTGTTACTTCTGGATGAACTTTTATTTGTCGTGTCATTTTATGTATAGCCGCGACTGCTCCTATTGTTTCACACAGACTATATAACAATGTTTTGAGAGCGCAAATAAATTGTTAAGTCCACTTTAATTCACTGTTTCCGTATTAGTGATGTTTGAATCAAGTTCGAACAAATCATTCTTTTGAGTCAGATCTGTTGAATCAATTTGTACCAGTTCAAAACCGCAGTGGACGATTCATTACTCGAACTGAATGGATTTTTTTTTTTTTTTTTTTTTTTTTCACATTTCCGGGTTTTTCTCTTATGTTTTCATGATTTTCAATAAAAAGAAAAAAGAATAGAAAGATACTGATAAGGGCATTCATTAGAGAGAACTATGTCAGAAACACCCTTACATTAGCGTTATATATATATATATATATATATATATATATATATATATATATATATATATATATATATATATATATATATAAAATATTATTATTATATTTTGTAATTTAATGCAAAGGTAATGTAATACAAATTATACATACATTTAAAAATAAAAGAAATACAAACTATGCTGATGAGCCTTTAAACTTTAGTCTTTGTTGACTGACTATTTGAAACCTCTTTTCGAATGTGTACAATTCGTGATTTCGAATAAACCAAGGATCTGACTGAAGTTCCTTAATAATAGCCGGGAAAAAATGACTTAATTGACACGTGATGACATATACGTCATTGCATAAAGGAAATGCTGAATCGGTTTCCAAACGATTCGTTGAACTAAAGAACCGATTCGTGGTTATTAGTCGGACTTCCTGTAGTACTCTCCATCAGCTCTCCTACTGCGACTGATCTTTTACCCATAGAGATCTGCTGTAGGCTACATGATGAAACTCTGACTTTGAGCAGCAGCTGTTACTCTCATGTGGGTTAATGATTCTTGTCATTTTCTACAGGAATTTGCCGTTTCAACTGCTGTTAATCTATTTCGTATAGACCCTCCTCAACTTCAAACGTTAAGGAAAAATCTATGAGCCTGCTGTGGGTGGCATAGTGATTCAGATGCTTGTCACAAGGTTTAGCTTTCTCTTGGATATGGGCTCTTAGATCTTTCTTAATCTTGTGCTTTTTTGTTTATAATAAGTGAAGTCTGTATTTACTGTATGAGGAACTGAATTCTACCAGGACCCCTATGGTGATTTGGTAGTAGCCTACTTCTATTGATCTCCTGAAAGTCCTACTGTTTTGATAGTTGCTGTTTTGGCATGGTGCAGGAATGAGAAGGCTGCTACTTGATTGTGGCGTTGGCTCCTGTATTTTTTTCCCTCTCTGAGACAATGAGAATCCTGCTGGCTCTCAGAACAAACCGGCTGCGTCTGGTCCGGCAGTGGTCATTGCTGTACATGTTTTTGTACAGTTCCTCCCCCCAAAACCACTCTCAGCAATGTTAAATCCCAGTCATCAACCTCTAAAAGATTTAGTTTACATATCAAAGATAAAAGGAAAGATTATTAGGTCTCCTGTTCAAATCACAGCCTAGTCTACCCATTTAATGATTCCTAAAAAGGTAAAATGTCGTTTCAAAATACATCATTAGTTCATTTTTGCAAAACAGAAGAGTTAATATTAGCTTTGTAGATAAGAGCAAATGTTTTTATCTGAGTGTGACACACTTTGTGTCTACCTTCTTCTTGCGTGCCACTGTCTTTGGTTTCCATTCTAAACATTCATCTTCTAATAAAGGAAAAGCTCTCTTAACTCATGACACAATTTTGTTAAGTGCCATGACACAACTTTACACACTTAAAAACAGGGACAACTACCAGGTAGATACATGCAAGTAATTATAGATTGGTGCACCTCAGCTTGCGTTCGAGCAATGTATGGCAGCTCTCTTCCACTTTCTCCTAAAACGTTCTATCAGCACTAAAACCAGCATTATTTATTTTCGCCACCCTGTTATTAGGTCTCCACAGGTGTATTTCGGAATAACCTGTCTCATCTGTTTTCAGAAGGTGAAGGCCGTATATTCGGTTACTGTTACTGATTTTCAATCAGTTGTTAATATTGTGACTTGGTTTTAAAAATGATAGTTTTTTCCTCATGATGAGCCAAGCCTGTGTCTTTCTTCTTCCATACAGTGGAAGTCAGTGGAGTCTAGTATAATATTTTGGTCCCCACAGACTTTAAAGGGGTCAAATGATGTTGCTAAAAAGAACATTATTTTGTGTATTTGGTTTAATGAAATGTGTTTATGTGGTTTAAGGTTCAAAACACATTATTTTCCACATACTGTACATTATTGTTTCTCCTCTATGTCCTGCCTCTCTGAAACGCATTGATTTTTACAAAGCTCATCGGTCTGAAAAGTGATGTGTGCTCTGATTGGCCAGCCATCCAGTGCATTGTGATTGGCCGAATTCATCGATTGCATTGCACCGCGTAAATATAAAACCATGCATTTGTAAACATAAAACCATGCATATGCATGTCTGCATTTGTGTTCGGTGAAACGATAAACAACAAGCGCTACACTACACTGCTTAAAACTTGCATTTGAATCATCAGTGGCAAATCCTTTACATATGTAAACATACTTACAGACTGTGAGTCAGAACAAAAGCATTGTAGTCTACTCTCCCAGGATCAGGAAACAGTCCTTCATAAAATGTGCTGCACACATCTAAATATTTGGGTTTAACTGTTCTGGAACAGTGTTATAAATACAACTGAACCACTAATTTCTAGTTGCATCCTCTTTTGGAAGGCCAAACAAAGTATTTTTGCTTTCACAACTAAACAGCATCTCCACAACATGGCACTGGCAGCAACAGCAAGAATAAAAGTTACACCTTCTTTCTTTGTGTGAACATTTGGGTGGTGTTATGCAAATCTTCCCACATCGTGACATAGACGTGGGCGCATGTTTGAATGAGCCATTTTAGGAGTCCATGGATAAGTCTTAACTTTTATAAAGAATATCTCTTTGGGATTTGGGGTAGTCTTTGCAACTTTAAGAATCTTATCTGTTCACGAACAGCTTGTAACACTCCAAAGAGAAAGGAAAACTTGAAACCACATCATATGACCCCTTTAATATATGAACAAAAACAGTCAAAACTTTCTTCAGAATATCATATTTAGTGATCAGCAGCAAAAAGAAAGTTGGCTTGAGTGTGAACTATCCCTTTTAGGTCACTTTAGGTCACACTTTTCGAGTGACCTTTTAAAAAGCTCCCAGTTTTAATATTATATTGATATGGTTTGTCTAGCTACTGAGTAGATTGGGGGCATTTTTAACTGGTTAAGTAATTTGCTCTAATGTGAATCATTAAACTTCAGATGTGTTGAGAGCAGACTGTGTGTGGATGGAGAAAAAGATGCTTGAAGCCAGAGAATCAGGTAGGCGTGGAGGGGACTCTACCTCTCCCTGCTGACTCGTTGAGGATTGTCTCTTCATGTAAGACTCTGCACTGAATCATGATTATTGTTTCCTTCAGACCGTGAGTATGTTGAAGAGTTTAAGAGTATCAGGAACAAAGATCATTTGTCTTGTAAATCCTATAATGAAACATGAATTTGCACTACTGCTGGCATCCAGAGTTCTTGAGATCTGCAAAAATGAATAGCAACAGTGTTTTCTTGTTAATGCAGAATCTGCAAGCCTGGTCTGGCCTTGATTGTAGTATGTTATGGTTGCAAGTCGTTACAATGCAACCTGTTCCCTCCGGCTTACGGGAATTCCACTTTTGTATAAATACATGGATATGGCTAAGCAGCATTTAGTGCAATAATTTGACCTCTTGTCAGCCATCGACTTCAGCTTCAGCCCTGACAAGACAAAGGAAATGAACAGAATGGATGCTTTTGTGATTACAGAGTTGACTTGGCTTAGAAACATCTTTGTTTGCCTTGACCATTTTATGTCTCGGACCACCCATTCAATCTCTATGAGCATCGTCTGCCTTCATGGCAATGATAACTCAACCAGCTGAAATGGCCTAGAAAATGCACACCCACCAGACTCTCATGCATGATAATGGAAGCATTTAACAAGGTGTGTGTCAGTGTTTAGGGTCTTTAACAAGTCTCCTCTGAATCATAGTGCAGGCTGTGCTCACTGATTTACATGGTGAACTTGTGGAGTTCTGAGGTTTCCACAGTGACACCATTTGATAGAAAACTTTCTGTGTTCTACATGCAAATATTCTTCTGGCAATGAAGATATGTGTAGGGTGAAGCAAGCTTTAAATATGATTTGAGTGGCATAGTGGTTATAATTGGTGGTTTTGAACAGTTGTGCCTTTTAGCAAGGTAGCTAACCTCAGGTTGTTCAGGGTTGTCTGTCAATGTTATGTGTTTAGTGCTAGTCACTTTGGATAAAATCATCTGTTAAATAACCATTCACTTGAGTACTAAATGTAAAGCGAAAGTAGGCAATGCACTCTTAAGTTATCATCCCAGACTGTATTTGTTAACCCTGCACATCTTCATACAGGTGCAGATGGTGTTGGCGTGACAAGCTTGATTTATCTACCTGGTTCAGACAGAATGGCTGTTAATCAAAGCAGAGTTACATGGTAGCAACCCACAAAACCTGATTTGTAGGTTGTGTATCTGAAGCTAAATCTTGCTGACTGTTACAGAACATTTATCGCAGCTTTATGGATTCTCTTTTTGCTTAGCCAGGAATTCACACATTGGTACTCATGAGCTCTGTTTCAAAACTAAGTGAGCTTCCAGTGTGTCTACTGCCTACATTGGCAACTGCCTTTTAAGTCATAGAACCTCATAAGTGACTTATTAAAGCTCTAAATAGGCGACAACTCTGTGTGCCCCACAAATAACGCTCCTAACTTGGTGCTTTTAAGAATCAAATTAAATGTAACTTTAGTCTATAATCTATAGATATGCAGATGGTATCAAATTAGTTATCAGCTTAAACTATTGATCAACAGTTTAGTTCATTCCTGTGATCACAGTGTCACATGATCCTTCAGAAATCATTCTAATATGCTGACTTTGTGCTCAAGAAACATTTCTTAGTATTATCAATATTGAAAATGGTTATGCTTATTAATTTGTTTCTGGAAACTATGAACATTTTTAAAAGGTTGTTTAATTCATATGAAGTACACAAGTGCAGAATTTTTGAAATAACTGAAAGTAATTTCTTATATTGCATATTACAGGTTTAAAATGTTTATTTTTATTTTATTTTTATTTTTGAGCTATATTGGATATTTAGTTGTACGATTATCTGATTTTTACATTTACACTACCTTTACCGTTATCTAACTTTTGAAAAAGCCTTGTAGTCATGGACAGGGGTGTGCATTTAATATAAAAATTGCTTATTAAAATGGTGCCTATATAGACAGCTCACTAGGCTTTGAAGCAGAGCAGTGGTGTCAGTGATCCACCTCAAGCTTCTCAGCTCTGTGTCTGGCTGTTGACAGATAGGCAGAGGTCAGAGGTCAGGGCTTGCCCGAAATTTTTTCTCTGATATCGTCTGCATACCCATACACACACACTCCAATTAATATCCAGTTCATGAAGATTCCCAGACAAGGCGACCAGTTATTCAGCAGCTACAATAGTGTATTGACCTGCACAGTCTTAACAGTGTCAGCGAAACACTGCATCTCTTTACTTTGAAAAAAAAAAAAAATGATGGCTGAAATAAGGCATAGCTGCGGAGTGAAATCATGGGGGTTTTTGGGTGATAAGCAATATGAATTAAGCTGGCAGGACTGAAGGCATTCTTTGAATTGGAGATGGGCTGACTCACCCTGTTCGTGCCATATGGTGGGGGTTTGGTGTCCGTTTTTTTTCCTGGAGCGATGACCTTCACGACCAGGCATTATTAAAGTGAGCAGCTTTTATTTCCACATCCTATCCACTCCTGACCCTGCAGCTCACCCCACTGCTCTAGGGACAGTTTGCTTTACTCTGCTGGTGTGAGTTCCAGCACCTGCCTAACCCATTTACTCGCAACTTCCATTCACTGTTTGTGCCAGGTCTCCATAGCTCAGATGACCTCAGATGGGCCGTTGGGGGATTTCCCACTGCTCTTTTTCTCTGGATGATATTAGACAGAGGGACAGACTATAATAAAAGAGAATTAGACACTGTGACCACAATTGTGACCAGACTTCAAACCTCAAAAGGTGCTGCTCATTGGCGACAGTGTAACAGAGCCTGTTATGTGGAAACAGATGCAGAGGCTTCAGGATTGTTATCTTGACTCCACTTTTCCATCATGACTGTAGTCACCTCGTCTGCTCCTGTTTTGGCCCTTACTTTACTCTCAAACCAGATATTAGATGGTGGAGAGTGATTTGATATCAGTCTCATTCACTCCTCCAGTGCAGAATCAGAGAGCATAGTGGTAAAGGGGTTGGTTTTGACATTTTTTTAATTACCTTTTTTTCTAATAATGTAAACTTTACATGACCATTTTCCTCCCATGTATACTACCGTTATAGTAAATATACATATGCATGATTTGAGCTTTGTGACATGGTGCGTTATCCTGCTGGAAGTAACCATCAGAAGATGGGTACACTGTAGTCATAAAGGGATGGACATGGTCAGCAACAATACTCAGGTAGGCTGAGGCGTTTAAATGATGCTCATTTGGTACTAAGGGGCCCAAAGTGTGCCAAGAAAATATCCCCCACACAATTACACCAGCAGCCTGAACTGTTGAGACAAGGCAGGATGGATCCAATGCATTCATGTTCTTTACGCCAAATTCTGACCCTACCATCTGAATGTTGCAGCAGATATTGAAACTCTTCTATTGTCCTATTTTGGTGAGCCTGTGTGAATTGTAGCCTTTGTTTCCTGTTCTTAGCTGACATGAGCGGCACCCAGTGTGGTCTTCTGCTGCTGTAGCCCATCTGCTTCAGGGTTCAACGTGTTGTGCATTCAGACATGATATTCTGCATACCTTGGTTGTAACGAGTGTTGTTTTTTTTTTTTTTTAATTACTGTTGCCTTTCTATCATCTCTAACCAGTCTGCCCATTCTCCTCTAACATCATATAGCGTGTAAATGCTTACACATTGCAAAACATACACAAACAGTCTCCTGGCACTGAGGCCCCCAGGCAAAGGGGTTTATAAAAAGGAGTGAAGGGGAGTGTTAACATAAAAGCTTCCTGCTCCCCACCGAGCCAAAATCTTGCCTTCAAAGCTAGTTAATGCTTAAACAGGTGAGTGGGAGTTTCGGGGTCCATAACTCTGCCGCATTGAGTAGATACAAGAAGCACTGTGACTTGAGGGAGGCCCTGGTCAAATGACACCCCAACCCACCCCACCTCCCACTTCCTTCGAGCAGCAGCCAAACCCCATCACTGGTGCAGGGGTCATTAACCACAGTGGCTCCCCCTCAAAGCACTGCAGCATTAGATGGGCTCTTGTGTTTTGCCTCTCTCTATTTGTTTTACTTAGTGTCTTCAGTGAGTGTTTTGAAGGCTCTGGAGTGTGAAATATAGTTTTTCTTGAAGCTATTTATCCATGTTTGGATGTTGTTTAGTGGGAACCGGCCAGGAGGGTCTGGTGTTAATGTTTCTGTATATGAAAAGCAATAATTGCATTTTGACAGAACTGATCTATGAACATACAGAAGAGTTTTTATTTGAGTTTTCTAGATAGAAAAATGCATTAAGGGATCACTGAAAGCTTCCAAAACAAGTGATTGTGAGTAAGTGTGTGCAGCTTTTCCTTCAACTGGATTTCAGCTTTGCGAGTGTGTATGTGTGCTGCTTCATTTTATGATAACCTAAAGCATGTTCTCATCTATCATAAAGCAGCAGGAGTGACATGTAATTTCCCTTTTTCCACACAAATGTGCTCAGGCTTTAAAACTGTACATGAGACCGATCTCAGAGACGAATTATAGGCTAAGCTATTCCACATGTTCACCTGCTACCTCTCTGAAGTGTGTGTGTGTGTGTGTGTATTTGTGGTTTGAGATGAAGTGATAAGGGGAAGTCTAGGGTTTTCTTATTTAGTTCTATATTGTAGATTCAGGGTATTTAAAGGGACAGTTCATCCCTCTTCTCTCTGTTGCCTCGTTGAAATTTGTTCCAGTCATCCAACCCATAATGCCTTTCATCAGTATAGCCCCTGCCACACTTTTCTAATGCTCATGATTTGTTTTTGTTCTTCATGATTTGTTTTCCTTTGACTGAGAGAAACATTTTAGTACGTGTTAACAGATGTTTGACTGTAACATCTGACAAGCACTGTAACTGTACTTATCAGGCTCTGTAATTTGTGGCTTGCACCCAAATATGCGCTTCCTACCACGGCGTCCCATCAGACCAGAGGCGTCTCATGCAAACATCAATATTTCAAGGTGTCCAAATAAATGAGGTTTTGTGTTTGTTATCTCTCATTGTGGGAATTCTAGTGTGACATCATCAGCGTTTGTGTGCGTGAACCCTCTCCCTTCCCCCGTGGAGCTTTGAACCCTGATGATCTGAGTATGCCTGGAATTCTGAGGGAGATTTTTGTTGCTGCATGTGGCTAGGATCGCTGATGTCATTATCATTCCAGCTGGATCAAGATAAAATAGTTCACTCCTTCACCTTTATGAGTCACAGCGATGTTCATGATGTCCTGCACATTCCAGTGGCAACCTGTCTACTGTTATGGATTCTTATGTTATGAACAAGAATTGATAGATTTGATGATTTAGATATGAGACCTCACAGTACCTATCGCCTCTGAACCATGCAGGGCGGCGCGTCAGATCGGTGGGGTAAATAAAACATCCTGAAACAACGCAAACATCTGTTGCACCACAGGATATTCCTATCTGATGACAGTTGGGTGGTTTATGTTGGAAGGGCCTCTCTTTCTATTGACTTTGGGTGCATTTTGTCTCTGTGTTCTCACAAAACTGATATGAAGTTACGCTATATTTGAGAGTGAATTTGAGGCCTTCTCGTAATGCCCTCCAGCTCTTGTTATTTATAATGGAATAATTGTAGCTCTTGGAGTTTTGATGTTGTATTCCTGCGTGTACTGTGTGTGTTGGCTAATGTATTTACAACCATTTGTTTTCAGTGTGACAGTAAGGGCTCCATGTGTGTGTCTTTGGAAAGGTCAAAGGTCACTGTATTGTTGTCGCTTGTATCTCAGCCAGACGAGTGTCTGTGGAGATCATTCAGACCGTGTCACTGGGTGTGAGCAATGATCTGATCTACTGGCTTGTCTGAGAAACTATGTTTCTGTGTGTTTTATAGAACATACCCACATAACTCTGCTAAAGACTTTGTCACTTACATAAAACTCAGAATGTGATTTCTTGAAGAAAATATAAAGGGTGCCAGTTATAGTTAATTGATTATAATTAATTTTGGTAGTACAAAAAGCAAGTTCTGCACAAAAATGTGAAGTTTGTTTAAAAGTTGTTCAGAGTAGGTGGCCAATGGCCATATTTATACATGGTATTAGTATCCATATAGGGGATTGTGTTGGATTTTATATAAAAAATAAAAGTGATGCATTTCTGGCTCACTCTACTCTGGTTACAGTAGTTTTGGATTTCAACACATTTTGACCCATGTTTGTACACTTATTTAGTAAAGAGATTTTGAAGATCACTGGTAATCAAACAGTTGGTGGTTCCTATTGACTTCCATAGTAGGAAAATAAACACTATGGAAGTCAAAAGGAACCACCAACTGTTTGATTATACCAGTGATCTTCAGCATATCTTCTTTTAAGTTCAACATAAGAAAGCAACTCATACAGGTTTGGAACAACGTGAGGGTGAGTAAATGATGACAGAATTTTCATTTTCGGGTGAACTATCCCTTTAATACGAGATGTAAACAGGGCCTTAGTAGTATTGATGCTTGTCTTTGCAAACACCAAAACTTTTAAATGCTGAGAGGGATCATTTATATAGAGAGCTGAACCAACAGAACTATTTTAATGAGCAAACTTAATTGCAATACTTGTGGTTTGAATGTATCTGATCACTTTAAGTGCAGACGAATAGCTTTTCTTGTCTCGGCCATCTCTTATTTTCAGGCTGTCTAGCAAAGTTTAACAACACAAACATTCATCTTCTCATTTGTCTCACAAGACATAACATGCCCTCAGGAACTGTCAACTTCGAAATGGACAGAAAAGTGTCCGCTTTCATTGATGAGGAGATAGACCTGCTGATACGAGCTGCTTATTTGCAGAGAAGTGTGTCTGTTTGATGAAACATGCATGTGTGTGTGTGAGTGGGTTTTGAGATATTCAGCATGTCAGATCCTGCCAGGTGGTCTTAGGGTTTGCCTTTAGCTTAGAGTAACGTCATTGTGAATATGTGCTGATGTGTCCCTGTGCATGTCGGCACCTGACTCCTCTCTGGATGGGTGAACACAATGAAGAGAACTAGACTCCCACCTCTTCACTTGAGCACACCGGCAGAATGGATCCTTTGTGTGAAAACTTCTCTCTAGGGGCACTGTAAAGTTACGTAGGGAGTAGTTACACTGTGTACTAGGGGTGCTCCGATCACGATCAGTAAAGCCGGTTCGGCCGATCGTGATCGGAGCACCCCTACTCTGTACACAGAAGAGACTATGGTTAAACAGTGCAGATCAACAGATATAAATCACAGATAGTCACTTAGGGGTTACATAATGCAGGTTTGCCCATAGAAAAGAAAATTGAATGAGAAAAAAATGAGAAGGTGATGTGTGTTCATTTTTTATATTAAAATACTTTCTCTATCCCAGTTTAATATGCTAATGAAATAAATAAATACATGATTTTATTTATTCATTTAAAAAAATGTTAATAAACCAAATGTTGTGTAAATAAAATAATATATAATCAACTATAAATATATATATATATATATATATATATATATATATATATATATATATATATATATATATATATATATATAGCTCTGGAAAATTTGAAGAGACCACTTGATTTCCCTTCACTTGATTGACAATTCATAGTTATGAGTTGGAGTAAATTTTAATTTTTGTTTTATTCTGTAAACTACTGATGACAATTAAAGATTTTAAATAGAAAACTTTGTCAGAAACGACAATTGGTCAAAATATAAATGAAAAAAAAATACCATGTTTAAATTCATTTTTTTGACTACCAATGTTTGGAATTTAATAGTTGAGAAATTAATCTTTGGTAGAATAAACCTGATTTTCATTCACAACAAATGAAAACATTTGTTTTTTTGAACAATCGTCAAAACAAAAGGCTCTAAATGAAAAAGTATACCTTCACTCTGCAGAGCTGTACTCTGAGAAGTCATCTTTGTTTAGGGAATATTTTCCTCTAATAATAACATCTGTATAAACTGGCATGAGAGCTAATGAGGACTGTTACCCTGTGGGGGAGGGATGTGTGGATTCACTCAAATCCTGTCCCATGTGGTATAGGACCCCTCCAGATTAGATCAGGACTGGGTGCCTCCCCTTACTTCACACTCACACACACACACACACACACAGTCATCAGCACCCCACCCCCAGACACTCACCAACAGACTAGAAACAGAGGATAAATTCCCCTGCTATCCTTCAGTCACTTTTAATCTGGACACGGGAAAGAAAGTGATAAATGTGAAGGAAATGCACCTTGAATGAGTGAGTTCAGCAGCTGATTCCACCTTTCTGGATTGCTGTGACCTGTTCAGGAACAACTGTATGACATCTAGGAAAAGAGATGGTGGGCCTGGCTGTCTCCTCAGCAGCTGTTTCTGGTAGGTCATTTGTTACTCGCACGTTTGTCTTTTTCTGTTCTTTTTCCTTGGTAACTAGATAATTGTATTATTGATCACTTCTCTCATTTGTCTGAATGATTTCCACAGAAGGTAAAGTGAAACATATTAATTAGTTTTAGTTAAATCTAGTCGTTCCAACTTGAATTAAGCATCATAAATGTATCTATAGCTGTATTTAGTCAGTTCATTGATATTTTAGTTTGTGTATTGCTTTGAATAAATGATAAAATTCAAACAGTACAAGTTTAAACAGGTGTTGTTTTTGTTGTCAAAGCAAAATACGCTTGTAAAAAAAGATCTCACCAAGGTGTTTAAAGCTTTCTTGAGGAGCGGTGTGGTTTTCACAACCGAGTACACATTACTATCTCTGGTGTGCGTCTTAAATCTCTTTGGCTGCACTTTTAATGAGGTGAGGAATGTTTTCTCGTTTTGCGGCAATGTGTGAGGTGCTGAGTGCAAAAGCACTGGTGCAGTTCTGGGAAAACACCCCATTGTCAACTGCGCATTCCTAAACATGGCTTTTAGCTTATGTTGAAACGATGTAACTGTCAGTAAAGTGCTTTCAAATGAGTGACAAAGAAAAAGATTATCAACCCTGATTTGCCTGAGAGATCTCACATCTCACAAGAAGCTGATCCAAAAGAAAGCAACAAACACCCCTGCCGCCAGGAGAAGCTGCAGGTTAACTGGATCTGACTTTGTGTGCCGGTGTGGATTTCTGTGTTCCCATTATGCTGTTTTGATGTGGTATTATCAGAGACGGCCACATGTGAGGCTCTCTGGATGGGAGTGGGCATGTAGCTCTGTGTTGTGCTTGGCTTTGGAAATGACCCTCCACAGGTGAAGCTCAAGATAAAGAGAAGCACAAATGTGTTTGATCTCATGTAAGAGTGTATCTCTGTAGGAATCATATATGCTTCACTGTGCTCATGTTGGTTTAAGCTTGTCCTAACGGCTCTCTGAAGACTTTTTGTTCATTTAATATTTCTAAATCTTTTTTTGGAACCTCACCTGACTCTTGTGATCTTTATGGGAAATACTCCAAAACAAAGTAAATGCTGCACAAACATTTCAATTCTAGCATCAATTTACAGTTTTTGCGTATCCATGTCATTGTATGGAATTTGCTGTTTTTAACTAGGTTTACCAGTTTTCCTAGTTAGCATGAAGCATATGTTATGTTTTGAAGCAGGTCCTCTGCATGTTATGTTTTTGTGCACATGTCTATACTTGGCTTAACTAGCAAGACTGCATTGCTTAACTAGCTTCATATCAATAATGTGTTACAATTTAAAAGAAAATCGATGTGTTAACCTTTTTTTAATGTATTAGAAACTAACAACTTTTAAATTCATGTTTGTTCATTGTATAACTACTGCTAATTTATGGAAAGTAAAATGTATTAGGAAATTAATAAATTATGTAAAAGTATTGTTCTTCTTTGCACCCATTAGGGATAAATAAGGTACAAATCTATACCTTTTAAAAGGGTTCCACCCTAGTGACAGCTTTAGCATATTTTGGACACTTGCAAACATTGAGCCACTTTAGTTGCTACCCAACTGAGGTCATGTTAATGGGAAACAAGCAAAGTTAAACTCAGACTTTTTGTGATCACAGGGGCCTTGTGTCAACAAGTCTGAATAGAGGAACACTCAGACTTACACACCGGTGGGAGTGACTGGAAGGCAGCTGGGGACACGATGAAAGGAAGTGGGATGTTTTGTAGTACATTAGTCAATAACAAAGGTTTTGCAACTGTGGTGAATCTAAGAAGAAGAGAAAAAACTTTTGTCAAAGCAGAAGTATGCTGACCCAAATTTCAGATGAGTAATTTCTGTAAATGTGGGCGTAAGAATGTGTTTGTGTGAATTTGAGTATTTGTGTTTCTTTGTGACTTTTAAACTCCTCACCTTCCCCATGGAGAGATATGATGCTGAAGCTTTATGACATTTTCTGGACCATGGCTCAATCTGATTACAAGCACATAATTCATTAGGTTTCTCATGGGGATGTGGAAGAGGGTGGTGGCCATTTGAATGAAGCACGGGAAAATAGAGAGACGGACGCGTTTGTCACAATATCTTATACAGCTTGGACCAGCTTCCAAGATTGCTATTGCGGGTCTGCTACAGGGACATGCTGGTAAAGCTGGTTATTGTTGCAATTGGAGTGTAGCCATGGAAAATCAGCATGAATGTGCAGAAAAACAGATATATCTATTACTGGAAACAGATGATTTGAACAGGGGTGAGAATTAGGCCAAACAATATAATATTTATATCTGGCTTACGAAACGGGGATATTTCAGTTCTGTAATTAAGTGTGTAATTATTAAAAACTATGATACAATGATTCTTCTCTCCTTAAAAAAGTGTTAAATGTTTCTTGAGCAACGATTGTCCATATTAGAATGATTTCTGAGGAATCATGTGACACTGAAGAAATTCAGAAAATTCAGCTTTGCCATCACAGGCATAAATGACATTTTAAAATATAATCAATTAGAGAAAGAGATTTTAGATTGTAATAATATTTCACAGTATTACTTTTTTTTTTCTGAATTTCTGATCAAATAAATGCAGCCTTGAGTCCCCCAAGTTTTAAACAAGAATATATATGTAATATAATTAGCTAATTCTAAGAATTATGGTCACATTATAGTTGAATTTCCATCCATCCAATCATATCTCTTTTTGTCACTTCAGCATTTTCTCTCTCTGCTTTTGAAGGAATTCCATATACTAATATATTACTCATGAAGTATCTGACAGCTGAAGTTGATCTGAGTCTTGACCCACCACACCTGTTAATATATTGAGCCCAGAGGCCCTGAGGTGGATACTTTGGCTCAGCTGACCCTCTGTCCATGCCAGAAGGTCCAGCTGTGTGATGGACATAGATGTTCAGCCCTGTTCACACTCCCTTTCCCTCTCCCTCCAGCCTTCTGCTCCTGATCAGTGTGGTCGCAGTGCTGACCGTGAGCTCATGTCCACTGGGACAGGAGTTGTTCTTATGGCTTGATTACTTTCCTTGAACCAAACCGTCAGATTCCTTCCAAATCTGCAAACCTCCTGCCTGGGCACACACTGCCTAGGATCGCTGACAAATCAGATTTTATTGTTTCATGCTGTCCTCTCATCCTTCAAAACATACTTGCAGTCCAGGTTTTTGGTTCCATGTTTTTACTAATTTGCTGACAGTGCATTTGCTCAAACTCAAACACTCAGCATTAGTAGTAGCGGGTCATTAGTAATGGGTTTGGGACAGAAAATGTGGTTTAGCTGGTGTGTAACACTGTGTGAGCTTCAGTTTGTGGGCGGCAGTATCTGCGATATCCTAGGGGATGTCAGCATATATCATTAGATTAAAAATCCACATACAGGCTCACAGCAATGTCATTGACTCCTTCTATGACTAATCTAGACATAAGAGACCAGAGGTTAACCCACTGTCTTAACTTGTCTTGAGGGAGCTTAGATTTCAGACATTGAATGTATTTATTGGGCTTGGACCCTCCTCTGATGCTCTCTGTGAGCTTGCTAGGTGGGATGGGAAACTCGCCACAGATCAGAGGGGAAGGTCTTTGACTCTACACAGGGGTTTCTGGTTTCTCCAGCAGGGTGGTGTTCATCCCACAGAGACCTGGAAGAGAGCTTGAGAGTCCCAGCATGAAGTTTTGAGCTCTAAACCTGTTTCAATTTATAATTCTTCTGACCCGTCATCATCCCCCATGCCCATAACTCATATTGTCCGCTGACATGTGTGTCCATACAGAAGACATTCTGTGGAATATAATGTTACTAAGAACTATGCATCTAGATCCTTTCTGATTTAGTCATATTAGCTTTACAAGCTTTTGAAAGTCAGAGATGGATGGTTAATGATGAAGACCCGAGTTGATCTAAAGCCTGCTATCCCTTCTTCTCAAAGTGTCAATGAGTGCACGCTATCAAGAAACAGAAAAATCTTTTGAAAATCTAGGGTTAGGGTCACAAAGCTCTTAGTCCTTAGGGTTGCATATTGTTATTCAAATATATATATATTAATATATAATATTAAATGATGTGTAGTCAAGTCATGTGTCAATTTGAATGTATTTCTGAAAACATAACAAATAGGGCATACATAAGTATCATGTCTTTGACCAAAAACCTCTGCAACTGACACTTGTTTTCATTTGCTTATTCATGCTGATGGGTTGATAGTTGGTCTTATTAATCTGTTGTTTTGACAAACACTGACAGTTGTATACTCTGGTCTCCATCCACCTCTAACCCTGAGCTTTGACCTTCAGCGATGGAGCTCTTGGTGACGGAGTTGAATGTGCTGTTGAAGCTGTTGGACCATGAGACCCTGAGCTGTGCTACAGAAGAGAAGAAAACCGCTGTGAAGAACCTTCTCAGACAACTTCAGCCCTCAGGTAAATATTGAAAATTGGTGTCTGATGGCTGTTATCTGGTCCAAACTGGGATTAGTGGTTGAACCACTAGCTGGTAGAGTCATGTGCAGTCATGTTCCCTCCTTCCTTCCTTCCTCCAAGAGCAGGATTGTAGACCAGTTTAGTCAGCTTTGTTAGATCTGGTAGAGAACCCTTGGATATGCCTGTTAGGCCATGTGGTCTCATCAAAACACAAATCACCATTTTGACAGAGAGCTAATAGAAAAATATGCTTGAGACAATTTAGACAAATAAAAAAATGCTTGGTCCAGAAAGTGACAAGACCAGAGGGATAAACATCAGCTTGATGAGGCCTTGTTTTTCTCATAAATGAGACTGAATAGCTTTTGGCAGTTGCCCTACATACACATATTTTTATTTTATTTTTTTTCCTCATACTTGTTCTTTGCAGTCACTGGAAAAGACTATATGTACATGAACAGCTCAGTATACAGAAATGGAACCAGCTTTGTCGAATCCCTTTTTGATACATTCGGTAAGTTGAGAATGTCTATAAGACTTAAATCTCATAACATCCTCCAATATTTTGAAATATTATGCTAATAAATGTGTTTTCACATTTTTACAGATTGTGACCTAGGGGACCTGAAGGTTGAAATGGAGGATCAGAAGAATGAGCCAGAGACAAAACACACTGACCACATTGTCCCCAAACCAGTAAGAAATCTTCTCTCATGATTACCCACAATGCACTGCTCCTTAGACCTAACGCTAATATATAGTGCATCATTAACCCTGATGTCAGTGTGTAAAAAGGGCTGTGCTCTATAATGGTGAGATATGGCAAGAAGATTAATCATGCTGCAGTGAATCCTGCACTTCTCTTTCTAGTTGCATTGCACGTTCAGAGCCAGGTTGTTATTTTAAAGTCACGTCACCATCAGCCCTTCACCAAGGTCCCCACAGATCCTATCCTTTATTAAGAGAGCGCATGTTTCCAGCGGTCAGATTTTTCATTGTGTGCGTCAATGTGTTTGGGTGTCATTATTAGCACAATAGTTCTCGATGGCCAGTATCTGATGTATTTCTCAGCCGTCATCCATGTGGCATGTGGGTTTGGCTTTTGATTGGATGCAGCGGTTACATATCGTTTGTTATTGTGTTAACTTGCTGAGAGGTGGAACTGAGCCACATAGCTTTGCGATATTGAGGACTCACTGAAAAGCAGATGTTAAGTGTGAATTAATGTGATGGGGCACACAGATGTGGAGTAAGTCATTGTTTGCCACATTTTTTTGGACCAGAGCACAGCGGACTCGCCTCCCCCCCTGCCCAACACACCACCTCCAGAGGATTACTATGAAGAAGCCGTTCCACTCAGCCCTGGAAAGATGCCAGAATATATCACTAGCCGCAGTGAGTCTTGTTGCTGTATGTCTGTTGCTTGGAAAACATGTCGTGGTCTATATAAATTCCTATAGATAATATAACTTGGAGAGTGATGTTGCAAACTTGTGTTCTTGCAAAAGTCTGAGAGTTGGTGACAGGTCTTAACACTGTATACATGAACCACTCGAATTCAAAGTGAATAGCAGTTTTCAACCAATTTGCTTCCTCAATGGGACACATTTTCAGATTAAAACCATATATTCAAGAAGGAAAGAATCCTAATAAAGAAGTCAGTTCCTAATGAATTTTATTCCTTAGGAATTGCCTAGATTGTGGAAATGCAAATGCTACATACCAGAATGGACCTATTCTGAATGTGACGTTAAAAAACAATGCTTAAATAGCTATCGATAACATTACACTAGAACTTACAAAGTGGCATCAGCTTAAAAAGTTGTTTCAGTGCAAATGACTATATTTAAAATAAAAAATTGCAAAGATAATGCATAGATTTATTTATTTATTTATTTTATCTGGGAATAAACTGTACAGTTACCAATAACTGTACCAATAATGTGCATTAGGAAAGTAAATATATTAAGTACTATAACACCGATAGTGACTTCTTTGTTTCAGTTTAATAATGATGCTAAAAGAAGACTTTGCATTTAATTTGCATTGCAATTCAGTGAGAAGATTTTACAGAGGATTGCCAGTTAGTTCATGCACGTTGCCATGGAACTTTTTTTTTTTTACAGAATATATTGTGCCCATTATGCATCCCTCTTATATCTACAGGAAGCTCCAGTCCTCCTAATTCCATTGAAGATGGATATTATGAAGATGCTGAGAACAATTACCCAACAACTCAAGTGAACGGACAACGCAAAAACTCCTGTAAGTGGCAGAACCCTGACCCTTTAAATAGCGATGTCATTTCTCAATAGTATTAGTATGTCGTTACTCCTCCTGCAGATAATGACTCGGATGCCTTAAGCAGTTCTTATGAGTCATATGATGAGGAAGAGGAAGAGAAAGGCCAGCGTTTGACACACCAGTGGCCCTCAGAGGAGAACTCCATGGCCCCGGTGAGAGACTGCCATATCTGTGCCTTCCTGCTGAGGAAAAAACGCTTTGGCCAGTGGGCCAAACAGCTCACTGTCATCCGCGAGAACAGACTCCAGGTGAGCTGCCAAAAAGCCCAGAGGGATAAAAATGAGCAATGATTTTTCTTGATGCTATTATGAGTGATACATGGAAACTTCTGAATCTTGTTTTATAGTGCTATAAAAGCTCAAAAGACCAGTCGCCCTACACTGACATACCACTCAGTTTGTGTAATGTCATCTACGTGCCCAAAGATGGCCGGAGGAAGAAGCATGAGCTCCGATTCTCTCTTCCCGGTGGAGAGGCACTGGTGTTAGCCGTGCAGAGCAAGGAGCAGGCCGAGAAATGGCTCCAAGTAAACACAGTCCCTCTCTCGCAAACTTGGATATCCATCCATTATGCACACACACAATAGATGTATCTGGCTGCCAGAAACAATATTGCACAAGAGGAAAACAGCTTTTATAAAAGGGACCCCCTGTGTGCTGGACTATGTTTACACTTGTAGGGAACCACTGATGTGTGTGTTTCTTTATGTGATTGCAGGTGGTGCGTGACGTTACAGGTCAGGGGAATGGGTTGGACAGCCCATCTTCTCCCATGATTCCAAAGAAGATTGAACTGGACAAGGTGGGATTCCAGCACACATTTGTCTCATTCATGACTCCTGTGCATCTCATCTTCATTACTGACATATAAAGCGTGCCAGTGATGGATTGGAGGAACTTTTGGGGATAAGCTTTTTGTAAAAGGTGGTCTCATTGTGACTAAGAGTTGGTTAGAGCCACCTGTAACATGTAAGATGAATACCCATGACATTTTCCTTGCAAATTTTTTTAAAAAAAAAATCATATTATTGCCAAAACTGATTGATTAAAAGCAACCGTAAAACATTTACATTGTTACAAAAAGTTTTCTGTTTCGAATCATATACTTTGTCTTCATCAAAGAATCCTAAAAAAAAGTGTCACAGTTTCTACAAATCGATAATGATAAGAAGAAGAAGAAGAAGAAATGTTTCTTGAACATCAATTCAGCATAAATAAATTACATTATAAAATATATTTGAATAAAAAACAGTTGTTTTAAGTTTCAATACTATTTCACAATATTACTTCATTTAATGGATTTTTGATCAAATAAATGCAACCTTGGTGGGCATAAGACTTTAACATTAAAGTAGTGCATATAAATTGTTGTTCTAAATAGATGTAAGTCTGTCCTCTGTCATTGTAGGTAATTACATCCCCAGTGTTGCTGTGAATGCCAGTCTCTGTGTGTGTGTGTGTGTGTGTAAACAGACTGACAGCATTTCAATGTTCTGGGCTCAATTTCCATCTTTAATTAAAAGATGTCAAGATCAGGGTGGTAAATTCTGTCGGAGCAGCTGTAAATAATGAACTCTGTAGCTGGAACTGTCTGGCACCCTGTTCCTAAACCTACTTTTTAGTAAACTTAATCTGCATATCTTATTGTACAGTATTAGCCAAATAAGAGTTATGGACGTGTATTGCTAAAAATTTGGCATGTTTAGTTTGATTGGACTGATCATCTGCTGTTGTCCCTGCAGTGGTGTTCTTCAGAGAAGCAAACCTCAGATTCTGACAGTATGCCAAGTGGAGAAAGTGCTCGCGATGGACGGGAAAATGGTGAGATCTTCTGTTTATTCTTCTCTGATTACACACCTTCGACTTTTATTTTATTTTTTTATTATATTTTTCTAGCCTGACTTACAGTTCTTCTATCTTTTTCATTACTAGTAGTTTACTCCAAAGTAAAAAGTGAAAGTATTTATCCTGC